>NC_081182.1:54222614-54522614 GCF_029867415.1 Vicia villosa | reverse complement strand
CCTATTTCCTGACAAATTATGCATTATCCTTCATCCAAATGGGCTAATAATAGCTCTTCTTGAACAATAAGACTACCACATGTTCCTTGATGGAACTCTGTGAGGACCAAGGCAATTTCATTTTTCCTAGACATCGCAGCATGAAAGGGGGGCTTTCCTATCTTATAAAGCTTCCCTAACATGATGTGTATTTTGTTGCATATTTTCAAATCTTTTTTCGTTCAGCTCATCTGATTGGAGATCATTTGATAGTAAATAGTGTACTATAGGAGTCGTCCAACTAGTGGTCTGGGTGATTTCAAGGTATTGGTTTCCTCCGCCTCAATATTGAGGGCACCTAGAGTTTCTTGAATTATAGTCCAATTTTAACCTAATCTTTGTGTGCTTATGAGCTTGAAAAGAAGATTTTCCCTACAGTTTTGTTCCCTGGGCATATATGTTATCTTAAAAACTTTGAAACATTTAGACAATTCGCATACCTTTTTTAAATGCTTGATCAATTGTGGCTCCTTCGTCTGATATTCTTCAGCAACATGATTTTCAACCAATTAGGAATCTCTCCTGGTCTTAAGACTTGAGGTGCCCATCTCTAGGACGAGAATCATCCAAGTGATGAAGGCTTCGTAATTGACCCGTTTTTTATTGCCTTTAAACTCAAACTTTAGGGGTTTCTCTATCAGGAAGTCATATGGCCCCTATAGTACTATTCCAAATCCATTTCCTTTCAGGTTCAAGGGGTTGTCTATGGATATTATCCAGATGTGGGGAGTCTCCCTGTGTACCAGTGAACTAAACTTCTCCAAGAAATTAGCTAGCACTTGAGACTTGGTGCTTCCTATGGGAATGTATTGGATATCATACTCAGATAATTTCACTGCCCAAGACATCATCCTTCCTATGAGATTTGGCTTCTTCAAAACTTGGTGAATGAGGTAATTGGTTTTCACCATGACACCGTGCCTTTCTAAGTAAGCTTTCAGCTTCCTTGTTGTTATCACAACAACCAAGGTGAATCTTTTGATCTTCTGTTACCTAGCATGGGCACCTTTGAATACCTTTTTCACAAAGTAGACAGGCTTCACAACTTTGTTTTTTCTCTTGGATATGCACAAATCTCATCACTTGGTCACTAAAAGACATATATAAATAAAAGGGTGCCCCGCCTCGGGGCATGTTAAGATGGACAACAGCGCCAGGAAGAAGTTCAGATTGGAGAAAGCCTCCCCGCACATGCTTGTCCATTTGAATTTCTCCTTCTTCTTCTTCTTCTTCAAAGTGACAAATAAATGAAATGCATTGTCTCCTACACAAGAAGGAAAAAAGGCTAGGGCGGTCAAACGCCATGTTAGTTGTTAAACATACTTAATGCTAGATGAGCTTCTCATGTTAATGATAAATTAACACTTGTAAGGATTTGCCTCTATCCTTATACCTGTTAGCATAAACCCTGGGAACTTACCCGCACACATGCCAAAAGAGCACTTAGCGGGTTTTAAGCATGTGTTATACTTCCTGACTGATTCTAAGATGTCTTCTAGGTATGCTTTGTTAGCTCCTTGCTTTTGGGGTTGACATAATTTTGCTAAAACATTGTAATTGAATGATGTTAATTAAGATGTCATAACATCTTGATCTCTTGTTACAATTGAGTGTAAACTTACTGGAAAAACCAGATGTCCTGACTAATGTCGTGACATCCTCTATCAGAAGATCAGCACACGCTGTTTGGAATCTTGACAGAGTTGATTTATTTTAAATTTATTCTGTGATATTTCCTTGGGATATATTTCAGTGATTTACACGGGTCAATAATATTTAATCTGGAACAAAGGAATCAAATATCCACCAAAATTAAAGTTTCTAAAATTAGAAGATTGAAACAATATTTGTTTTCAAGATTCAAAAATATTTCTCTACATATTTGTTGCAAATCTCAGCTTGTGGATCAAGTAAAGTGTCACGAAGCCCATGGACTACTGAAGACTATTTAAAGAGTTCTTTAGACCTAATGTAACCAAGTTTTTCAAAATTGTAAAATTAGGGAAAAGTTAGAAAGTTTAGGTTTTGAGAGTCTTTTGTGTTTTAAGTCTCCCACGTATCTTTAGATACTGTGTAGTAGAATGTATGTTGCTTGTCTATTTGTCAAGCTGTTTGTTCTCACTCAGAAGCCTTTAGGTAATGAGTTGAGTTCTTTGTTCCCACTCTTAAAGCTTTTAAGCAAAAGAGTTGAGTTCTTGTATTGGAAGTGTTATCTTCTAAATTGGTTTATTTTTTATACATTCACTGGGATTGGGGCTGTTAGATATCACTACAGTTATTGAAAGTGGGATGGCGATTTCTCAAGTTTAGATATCGACTTCTAGGAATAAGTAGCGTTGGGTAGTGATTAGGCGATAAGTTGTAAATGAGGGAGTTTAGCTTTGAACTAATACTACCGATAGTCGACTTCCTTTGTGGCTTGGTGGCCCCATAGTAGGTGTTGTTTGCACCGAACTAAGTTAACATCTTTATGTGTTATTTATCATTCTGCAATTTTAATTAAGTATCAAACTCAATCTGATGAATATGGTTTATTTTGATATGTCATAAAAATCTGTCTTGACATCATGTAAGACAATTATGTTAGCATGTGTTATGCATGTACCAAAAATTTTAGCTGGTATCAGAGCAGGCACTCTATGTATTTATTGGGTGAGCTTTAGGGAGATATTTTTCTGGTACTATTTGTCTTTTGGAAAGCTATGGTGATAGCATTCTGTAAATCAATGGCCAGTAGAATTTTGAAGTTTGTTAGGTTGGAAGAATCCTGATACTGAGAAAGACAGGAGTGAAGACTCTGAAGAGGGTCTCTTTAACCTTGATGTTTTTGTTCCATTCATAAAGGCACATCTAAGTGTGTTTGGAAGAAAAGTGTTCATATGTGAGGTTGATCCAAGAAGGAGTACTTTATTCTCAAATTAAAAATTTGACATAAAAGTGACAAGTTTTTGATAAAAAAAAAAAAGCATTCTTCTTGTTTCCAACTCTGAAGGAACTTGTATTCTGATCTATCGTGAAGGACTTCTTATTGCTTTTATGTTCCTTTGAAGGCAATCCTTCTAGTTATGTTTTTAAGGAGAGGATTGGACAAATGTCCTGAACATTTGTTCTGACATTATTATGTCTATGTTACTCTAGGTGAAGCTGGAGCTGGAGGTGAAATCCAATTAATGTCAAACATTCATCGAAGTGAGTGTAAAGACTTTGGATTCTTTTTGGAGCAGAATGCCCTACCTATCTCAAAGAACAATTGTATGTGTTAATTATTTCTTGGTTTAAATGAAGGATGTGTTCATGACTTTATATCTACCGAGGATGTTACTGGTCTGACTGAAAGATGGATTTCTAACAAGGATTTCTATTTTAAAGATTTCTTTCTTTACAAGATAACTGATTCATTCAAGCTATTATTAATAAGAAGAACTCATGTGATAAAAGGTTGTCCTCATCAAAGGCAAGTTGAGTCAAGGATGTTATCAAAATTTTGCAACATTGTGCTAAATATCTGGCTTTTCTGCCTATATACAGATACTTGCACTGAAGAAATGTCATATGTGGTAAGTGGAGTGCAACCGTTTTTTTTTTTTAAACTTCTCTAAGGTCAAAATCAGCATTTTTTAACCAAGCAGTGGTTAATACTCTAAGAAGTTCCTCATACCTATCTTGAATCTTCAACTAAGATAATTGGTATTTTGACTCTGTCTACTCCAGATACTTGACTGCATTAAAAGTGTTTAACTGATGGTTGTCTAGTCTCATTCTATCAGTTGTTGTTTGTTTTGGTGATACTAAAAATGGGGAATTAAGGGCATTGGATGACTGAAGATTACTGAATGGAGTATGTAAGTCTTAGTAATGATCTTCTCACTAAATGACTCATGGATTTTTTGATAAACATAAGTCAATCATGTAAAGTATGAAGGTATTGCCATCAAGAAAAGGATGTTTTATCTCTAATGAGATATATGAAGCTCTTCGTAGGATTTAAGAACAATTGTTATTTGTGTTTAACAAAAGTATTTAGTTGTTTATTCTCTTACTTGGTGTTCAAGGAAGATGAAATCAAGATGTCACACTATAAGGTGCAACATCGGACTATTACAAAACTACAAGATCTACTCTAATGGATCTGACCAAGTCTAATGCAAGGTAAATATCTTGGTGGACAGAAACAAGTATATTCTTTTTCTTGCGTGTTCTATGAGGAAAAATATATTAGCTTAGAAGTCTTCAAAGATTATTATCTCTTCCTAAAAGGATAACAAGATATACTTCTGAGTTATTCTATTGAGAGAAATACCCTTAGAAATGTTCAACCTCATGTTGAAGCATCATCTCAGCAAGTGGATATTCCATTAATTTTGAAAGGCTAACAGACACTAAACAAGAAAGCTCTCAAGAAAGGATTATTTGAGAGTTCACTATTTAGAGTTGTTTTAGTCTGGACTCATCAGTAGTTTTAAGAGATCAAAGAACTAATGATGGTAAATTATGGAGTAAAAGCTCTTGGCAATGTCTAAGAAGATAGTATTATTGGAGGATATTCTGGTCACTGGATTAGAATTAATTGAATCCTGGTATTTCATTAAGATTAACTACTTGGCTGAAGTGTGACGAGTTTTCTATTTGGATTGACTTCTATAAGTGTACAATGTCAAACTAAATGTCATGACATTGTTGTGTGACAAGCTACTGAAATCAAGGTACTCAAGGATTTAACTCTGTCTGCAGATACAAGTCTTTAGTTCAAGTCACCATTGTATCAGGAGTTTTGCTATAGCAAAATAATTTACTCTCCTAAAAATGGTATGTCTGAGAATCTGAAGGAAGCATTTTCATGAGAACTTGAGGTGCAAGTTACATTGAGAAACATGAGGGGTAATTTTGGAATTACACTGCTGAAGAATTATAGTAATAACTACTTGGTCGATTTGTCACCTATATGCCTTCATCTTGTGATATGTGCAACTTTAAAACAACATTTTCAATGGCATTGGATGTCATTTCTAATGTTGTAACATCTTTCAACAGTTAAATCTTGGAAAAGAGAAAAAGCTGATAAAAAACGTGTATCTTTCCTATATTGAATGATGCATTGTTACTAAGAATGATTTTATCTTCTTCCAAAAAAAAGTTTTTGACTGAAACATCGTTACATACAAGGTTTTCGTTACACTATAGGTAACTCTTCTTGTATTTAAAGGATTTACAACCTCACTATTCTCACAAACTGTGTTTCCACAATGAGTAAATCTTCCAAAGATGCTGGTGCTAAGGAGGATCATCTGCTAAAGTCCCATGAGGATAAAGGCAGTAATTCAAAGAAGGTTGGTTTTAACATAGCTATATATGTTGTCTTCCAATTCTATTTATTTATATTTAATAAATAATTCAATAATAAAATAAATTGTACCATGTGTAATAAGAAAAATTGAAAAACAAAGGAAAATTGTCATTCAGCAAGACATGTAGGCACCAAGACTGACTCAGATCACTTAAAGGTTTAAAGGATCATAATCTTCATATGGCAAGGTTGAAATCCAAAAAAGAATTTACAGGAGGAAAAATCAGAACTCATTTATTTGTCAGGGGAAAATACTTATTAACCTTATAAGTTTAACTTATTTTCTAAAGATTTGACATGTATTTGATGTGAAACTTACGTGCACTACCATATAATTGTTTAAAATTTTTGTCATTATAAGTAACGTTTTAAGTTAATCGAATGGGTGAAATTGATTGACGCCTAATAAATTTTTGAAAAAAGACTACAAATTCAAAGAAAAAGTTGTATGTTCACTCAAAAATAAAAGCACTACTTTGTTTTTCACGGGAAAAGACTTAACTCATTTCATTACTGATAATATTTTGAATACATGTCGGTACATCAATAAAATTGTGAAAACTAGCAAGAGATGGAGCCACCCATGCCAAAGCATGAGCAACCTCGTTAGTTTTTCTCCTAACGCACTTAATATGAGAGTTACTAAAGAAAAGTGCTAATAAGCAATTACATTCAAACGTAATAGCGCCCAAATCCGAGTCGTTTGGTTACTGATTTATCACATTATCCGCAACGCTTTTAGCATTCAGCTCAAAACCCACCAAATCAAACTCAAGCTCATGAATCCATTTAATAGATATCACTAGGCCTAGAGATTACCCTAAATCTACAACGGTAATATGAGAGAACCACTCAATCCGATCTGCAACAAACTGACCCTCATCATCTCAAATGCAAGCATATATTCCTACCTTGTTATTAGCGAATGATGCATCAATGTTGCATTTGAGATGGCCAAATGACAATTTCCTCAACTTAATATTCGAAGACCTCTGAGATTGATTATTATTGCTCGATCGGAGATGTTGGGCATTCCTCCATCTTGTTAACAAATAAGTAGCTCGACTACAATTAGTATCCGAAGCGTCTTCTATCAGGTTCCAAATTTGATTATTTCTACATTTTCATATACTCCACAAAATAATTAAGAAAATTGCTTGTTGATCTTGATTTGCGACCTGCAAATAAGAAAACGCTATTATAGCAAAAGAGATGTTAGCATTCATTAGCTATTGCAACATGGGCCACAAACCCACTTTTCCTAGCGCTTGATACTCTTTGGGAAATGTAAAAATGAGTGTTTAACATCTTTAAGACTTTCTCAATAAATACACAAAGAAAAGTAAAATGGATGCCTTTGTCTATTAAGCGCAATCTGATAGGCACACAATTCATGCACAATCACCAAAGGAAATTTCTAACCCTCAGAGGGGCCTTGATTTTCCAAAGAAGTTCCCACTTCTCACTAATCCTAAGATATGAGGTATCAATAGCATCTTAAATACAATAGCGATAAGCACTACGAACTAAAAACTTCCATTATTTTCAAACCTCCAAACTAACTTATCCTCGTGAATCGCTTCAAAAAATGGCGTATTAAGAACCTTTGTCACTTCATCTTCCCCAACTAGAGTATAAATCAAGTTTGAGTTCCACTATTTAGTATCATTATTCAATAGATCTGAAACTTTATGATTATCCACTATCGAATTATTTGTCCAACGATCATTCAACGAAATGTTATCATGTATCCAATTTTGACCCCAAACCGGGATGTTTTCTCCCGATCCAATACTCCTCCACACATTACTTGGGTTGTGTCTGAAGACTAGATCAAAAAAATCACACTTAGGAAAATACTTAGCCTTGAAAAGACGAGAGACCAAGTTACATGGGTTTGCCATGAAGCTCCAAGCTTGTTTACTAAGCATAGCATGATTAAAGGCACTTAGATTTTTGAAACCCATGCCTCTATCATTCTTGGGCATAGACAAACGGTCCCAAGATAGCCAATGAATACCTTTGGCATGATCTCGATTATGCCGCCATAAAAAGGAATTCATCATTTTCTCAATTTCATCACTTAAGGAGGATGTCAATAAGAAAACACTCATAACATAAGTCAGAATAGATTGGATAACTAATTTAATAAAAGTCTCCCTCACTGCTTGAGAAAGACTCCTACTACTCCAAGAATTTATTTATTTTTTTTTCCAAATTCTATCTTTTATGTATTTGAAGGTACCTTTTCTACTTCTGTCAATCATAGAAGGTAACCCGAGATACTTGCATGTACCCAACACTTGTTGGACTCCTAAAATATTAGCCATATCATTCTTAACATTAGAAGCAACATTCCTACTACAGAAAATTTCTGATTTTTGAAAATTGATGGCTTGACTCAAATCTTCTTCATAATTAGTAAGAATCACTACTAAAAAATTCGCTTTTAGTGACAAAAAAATTGTGGTCACTATAGCCACAAAAGTAGCCACCAAAATTTGATATCCAAGATTAAATTTTTAAAGGTCACAAAATCGGTCACTAAATTAAATCAGCTAGCGAATAACGATTAAAATTTTGTGACCACATATTTGGTCTCGAAAAAATGTTTATATAAAACTTAATTTATATAAAAAAAGTCAGAGACCGAAATTTTGGTCACTAATTTTTTTTTTTAATCCTTTTTAATATGTTGCTATTTTCCTCACAATTTTTTATTTTTAGTAAAAATTTCACTTTTATATTGTCTTAAGAAACAAAATATATATTGATATATAAAAAAATTATGCCGTTTTATATTTTAAATTTGTATAAAAGTGAAATTGCGTGATAAAATTAAAATTTTATTTTCATTACATGATACATTTAAAGTTTAAACAATAATTAGTGATTTTTATACACAAGATCCCAATTTAAAATGTTTTCAACTAATTTAAACACAGATGAAAAATACGGTTTGTTTTGAAAAGGTCCAAGAGCCTTACTATATTACCAATTGTTAGTTGGTTTAGTGGTGATTGACGCTATACTTGGTAGTGAGAATCACGGTTCGATCCCCCAAAATTGGGATGGGAGAAAACTGAAACCACTTGATGCTAGAACTAACTTCTGAACCAGACTAAACCGGTGGTGATAAAAAAAAGAGCCTAGATTTTAAAAAAAACATATTTCTAGATATATTGTATTCATAGGAACCAAATGTTCTAAAAAAAAAGTAAAATAAGACGCATATATATTATATATTATGATTCAAATATAATTTTGTTTTTATTTATAGAGTTTAATATGTGTTTGATTCGGGTTCTTTGATATTATAAGTGAGGGTGACAATAAACCAAATCAACTAACATGGACTCACTTCTAGGGACAAACAATCTATTGGAGTATGTAGGCAGGTTTCAGATTTAGAAAAAAACATATTTCTAGATATATTGTATTCATAGTAACCAAATATTCTAAAAAATAGTAACCAAATATTCTAAAAAAAAAGTAAAATAAGAGGCATCTATATTATAGATTATGATTCAAATATAATTTTGTTTTTATTTATAGAGTTTAATATGTGTTTGGTTCGGGTTCTTTGATATTATAAGTGAGGATGAGAATAAACCAAATCAACTAACATGGACTTAAGACCTACAAAGACCAATATCATAACAGATTTTTTTTAAGTAGAAAAAACTCATGTTTTTTATAAGTTTATTTAGTTAAATAGGTCAGGCCATAGACTATAAAAAAACATTTTAAATCTATTAATCCGGTCTATTTTAATAAAAATGAACATATTTATCAACCCTATATTGATTTTGTACTTTATTTTATAAAATACAAAGGTAAAACTTAATTACTTTGAAGAACTTGTGAAAAATAGGTTGAAAAAATCTTATGAATAATGTCATAAGTTAGTTTTTATAAGTTCTGTTAAACAAATAATATCACAAAACTTATCTTACTATATAAACTCAAATATGTCGATGCAAATAAATATTTAGTCTCTATTATACTTTGATTCTCTAATCATTAATTGAATTTTTGTGCTCAAATGACATAAACTTTTTAAATAGACTAATATAAATCAATCAGACATTCGAAAATGTTAGACTCATATTGAAAAATAAACCTATAATAAATCGCATGTCAAACTTAAACTTTAAATTTTTAGCAGATTAGATTTATATTTGGTAAAGTCTAACTTTGCCCAAACTATTTCCACCCCTAATTACAGAGAATTTAACTTGAAATACATACTCCAAAATGTGAAACCAAACGAGTTAAAACTTGATTTTAACAATATTGATCACAAACAATAAAATGTGTAATTATATAAATATTTGTGATAGAAGTAAAAAGAATAATCATAATTTAAAGACTATTTCTTTACTAACAAAATAAAAAATTGCAGAGACAATGTAAATGAAATGAATCCATATTTTATTACAAACTTAAAAATATTTTAGACTTAATATTGTTACATTAATTCAATAACTAACTTCATGCTATCGTGCATATGCACGAGTATTTTCTTAGCTCAACCAACAAAATATATGCATCAGTCCACCTTCGAGAGTATTGATCCCAACCGAGTAGAATTAACATAATCTTGGGGAATGTGATTAGATACTCCAGGAATCACTAAGCCTATAAGTCGAAAAACTCTTAAAACCCATCCTTCTTCATACTCAGATCCATATTTAGACACCATAGTGAAGCTCCTCATAAGCTCACAAAAAGCATTTGTTGTCATAGGAATTATTGCTGACAAAGAGAAGTAGTTCTTGTTTGGCTCCTCCAACATTTTCTGAAAGTTTCATGTAAAAAAAGTTATTATTATCATCTTAAAAAATCTCTCATGAATAGTTTTAAGACCCTATCTACTACTCAAAATAAATTGCTAAGACATACCTTGCCATTAAAGCTCCTATCAAAATAAAGACATGTCCCAAAGTGCCTAAACAAGATGTCATTGAGATCAGGAGGCAACCTAGGAACAATATCATAGCTATAAACCATCCTATAAAACTGAACACCATTTTCTTTTAAATTCTTATCCATGTACTTAGCAAATACTCCATCTCCAACTCTTGGTTGTCCAAATGTATACACACCTTCAAGCCTCTCCAAAAGAAATGTCTCATCATGGAACATCAATATTGCTGGAAAGAGAGTGGCAAGAGCCCCACCTAAACTGTGACCAGTCACAATAAACTTTGCTTTATCATTTCCTGCCAACTTTTTCTTCAGGAAATCTCTAATGAAGTAGTAGGCTTCAGGTGCATGGCTATGATTTGTTTCAATTTCTTTAGGCCACCCCATGTTGCTTTTTTGTAAACCTAGTGCTTTCATGAAACCAGCATGAGTTTTTCCAACACAAGGAAACTCCAACCATGAGATATCGAAATCACTAGACCATTGATCAGCGTCGAATAATTCGGTTCCTCTGAAAGTTACAATGTAGGTGTCTTGGTTGTCACTTTTATCTAGGAGGATGAAGGCTTGAGTTGAAGGTTCTCCTTCATAATCTATAAAGTTTAAGAATTAATAATATGATGATCAACCTTACTAGTCCCTAATCCATATCCTTAGTTTTAAAAAATTACACACAATATATGCATAGTTGATTTACCATAACAAAAAATATTCAAAATTCTTTAAAATTAAATTATGAAAATGTGAAACTAAGGTATTCAAAAAACTTATATCTATGACTATAAACACTTCAAATAAGTAAATACTATGACATACATTAAAATAATAATCTTAGATACATTAATTGCAATATCTTGTTATTGTAATCAAAGATATGAAAACAAATTCAAACATTTGTGTTACATGTATAAGTACTTTTTTTTATCCATGATATAAGTTGGGTGCTATGTTTGATTAGTTCCATCTCTTTGTATCTCTGCCTCATAATTTCTCTTTTATTTAATTACTTTGATCTTTAAAGTTGAGTCTCCTTTCCAATTGAGTAATTTTGAGCCTACCTCTGTGATAGATTCTCTATACAGGCTTGTCGCTAAAGTTCTGGTGGTCCTACTAAATGAGGTTTTAGATAAGCTTTTTCTCTCTCTAATCAATCGACATTCCTCATTGGAAGGTTGTTGGTTGCCGGAGGTGGTTTTTGTCAATGACTTGTTGGCTGATTTTACCAAGAAAAACAATAAACATGTATAGTTATTAAGGGAAATTTTGAGAAAGAGTAGGATTATATTATTTAGAGTTTTGAGATTTGGGTTTAATATAAGCAAGTTCTTGGATGTGTGCCTACGTGTTTTTTTTAGGGAAAGGTAACTTTACTAAATTTAGTTTTAAATGTTATCTATATCATTTTCTTGTCTTTTTCTAGAATATTGATTAAGGGTTCAAAGAGAATCGTGAGGATCTAGAGAAGGTTTGAGTGGGGTGGGAGTGAAGAGTGAGTATACAATTTCTTGGATCAAGTTGTCTAATGCATGTAAACTTAAGAGGAGAGGTGGTGTGGGTGTTCGTGACCTTCACTTGGTGAACTTATCCTTGTTAGGTAAATGGCAGTGGAGGTTGAACTTGGTGTGTTTGGTCTTTGGTGTCATATTATATCCTCTAGATATGGGGCTCATATTGTTCCTCCTTCTTGGGTGGTAGGTCTTCAATTTTTTTGTTTTGCTTTTACTTGGTGGAAATGTGTCTTTTAACGTGTGCGATGTATCTGGTAGATTTATTGATAGCCTAAGGAATAAAGTGAGAGCTAACTTTTTTACCTCTTTTAGGGATGACCTTCGAAGCAGGGAATATCCCCCTTAGACTTAGATTTCCTAGGCTCTTCAGTATCTCTAACAAATAAGAATTATTTTTCAGAGAAGCTAGTTTGTGATGTAAGGGTTCTTTTCTTGGAATCTGCACTGAAAAAGATCTTTGTTTGCTTATGAGCTTAAGCTAGTTGTTAATCTCCTTCTGAATATTCGATGATCGACCCTCTTAATGGATAAAGACTAGGGGTGGATGCAACACGATAATGGTGATGTTTATTCATTAGCACTAGCTTAGTCTACCCTTTTGGAGACCAATTTGCCATATGGACTTTATTGAACCCATGATTTGGGCTAGTTGGACTCTTGCTAAAGTGACTGTGTCATCTTGAAAACTCCTTCGAGACAAGATCCCTATTAGAGACCATAGTTTATTTAGAGGTTTCTTGTGGTTTTTGTCGAGATTAAGTAGAGTCGATTTCTCATTTGTTTGTGACATGTGAAGTGGTTTTGTCACGGTGGTATATGATATTTTGTTTCTTATTGAGATATTCATTTCATTGGATGAGGTGTCTAGGAGTAAAGATTGGCTTTCTATGATTAGAAATTTTGCCATGTGGTTGATTTGGAAATCACAAACAATGTTATTTTTACATGTACATCTATTAATGTGAAAAGTGTGAAAGAAATGAAAACTTTTGTTACTTGGAAATAATATATTGGTAAGGTAGAAGTCAACTCTTTTACTTTCTTTGGATGGCTTTAAAATCATATTCTCTACTTAAGATAATAGCAGTTTGAGAGTCTCTAACTACTTCTCATGGTATAGTGTTTTTGAGGTCTTTTCGGAGGACTCTTTTCTGTTGATGGTGGTTTTATTGATGCAGAGATCTTGCTTATTTTTCTTAGAGCTGTGTGGTGGACGTGGTTGTGACTTTTACACTTTTGATGGATGATGGTTTTTTTATTTATTTTTGTTGGTTTCCTTCTACTCTTATTATTTTGAATTTAAAGCAGAATTGACATGGTACCCTTTGTGCCCGTGGCCATCTCCCGTTCTTTATATTTTCTTGGAATTTTTGTTGTCTACTCTTATTAATATATATTACATGTCATTAAAAAAATAATTTTTTGATACATGATAAATATGATTCCAATTGTCATATTAATAAGAAAACAAGTATAAGTTTTCGCTGGTTGGTGGTCCTTGACCCCGTGTTTTATTACTTAAGCTTTTTAGTATCTCTAGCCAGCTTGGTACTTATATCACTAAAATGATGATTTAGGTGGAGAGAGTGTTTGTTTATGACCTACAATGAAGGATGTCTCTCTTTGTCTATGAGCGTTAGATGTTCTCCAATATGCTCCTCCTTATTCAGTATGTGGCATCATCTCAGGATGCTGATATTTGGTGGGGGGACATGCTAGAGATGGTGTTTTTCAATTGCGCCGGCTAATACTATGCTCTGGAAGAAGAATCTTCCTTCTACCTCATTTCCTTCTAGAGTGGATATGACTTTACGGCTCATCTAGAGTAGTTAGACTCCTTCTAAAGTTATAATGTTATTTTGGAAGATTTTGCGTGAATGATTTTCACTAGAGTTTTAACCTTTTCAAGAGGAATATATTATAGTCGATCTTGAGGGTCTTTTGTGCGCTTCGTGTAGGGTGTTAATTGAGTCAGTTTCTTATTTTCTCGTTATTTGTAACTTGACGACTTCTCTGTGGTATATAGCTTTTAGTTGGTTAAGATGGAGTATATTTATTCGTCGAGAACTTTTCGAATTTATTATTTTTTGGGGTGAGATAGATAGGATTAAAGAGTTGGTTGTGGTGAGAGAGATAGAATTAGGGGTGATTTATCTATGATTTGACAGTGAGTTGATTGGCCTCTTTGGAAATTCCATAATATTTTATTTTAAAAGTATGAATATTACAATATAGGAATGGGAAGATAAGTGCATTTTTCTTTGCTCCTAGGACTATTTTGTTAGTTTGGTTTTTTTTTTTTTTTTACTGTTGAGAGAATTTTATTGATATTTAGTATTGGACTAAGCATCTTTATGAGAGACGACCATTTATTCACTTAAAATTTTAAGATAATAGGTGAGTGGATTCTTCCACTTATAAATGTTCAAGTCAGTATATTTATATCTAACGTAAAACTATTTATCTCTTTCTCACATTTGCATTATTATTCTAAGATTTACTAATTATTTTCTATCTTATTGTATAGATTAAAAAGTGCCTCGTCGTATACTCGTATTTGACATTAAAAGAAAAGTTAAAGTTTATGCTCTTACCATTCCAGTAGTTACCAATTGCCGCAACTTCCATCTATACAAGAGGGCATAAAATGTAACATTAATTAAGATACATACCTCTAAACAATTAATTATCTATAAATATAACTAATATATATATATATATATATATATATATATATATATATATATATATATATATATATATATATATATATATATATATATATATATATATATATAGGAGGGATCAAATTACACCCGAAGAGTTACACCACGAGTTACACTCGTTTAATAACTACATTTCAAATAAATATTTTTTAAATTCAACCGTTGGATTGAAACTTAATATCATATAGGTCATACCTATAAAGTTTGGGCTTAATCTATAATGATTTACTATGTCATTGAATTACATCAAAATTAACGTTATATGAAAGCTCATTTTGACGTTAATTTATGGATATCTTGATGGTATAGCAAATCATTATAGATTAAGCTCAAACTTTATAGGTATGATCTATATGATATTATGTTTCAATCAAACGGTTGAATTTAAAAAATATTTATCCGAAATGTAGTTATTGGACGAGTGTAACTCATGGTGTAACTCTTCGAGTGTAATTTGATCCCTCCTCATATATATATATATATATATATATATATATATATATATATATATATATATATATATATATATATATATATAAAAACTTAAGTACAATTCTTTAGGTATGATTCTTACTATTTTCCAATAAAAATATGACAAATATATGTAAATATGATTTAGTGAGTGAAAATAGGAGAAATTTGCATACGTGTAAGAGGAAATTATACACTTGTCATATTTTCATTGGAAAATAGTAAGAACCACATCTAAAGAATTGTACTTCAGTTTTGTCATATATATATATATATATATATATATATATATATATATATATATATATATATATATATATATATATATATATATATATATATATATATATATATATATATATATTCAAAAGTTTAAGGCTGTTTTGAGTCGCAAAACCTCTATACCTTCCAGTGTTTTTCAACAGTTTCTCGTATAAAAGCTTCATTCTCATAAGACACTTTAGAAGCCATCATGGACAAAGCAGCATTATATTTAGGGTCATCACGTTTGATGTTTTTGTCCAAGTCCACTCTCTTGTCTATATGACCAATAATTGACACAAAATCTGCACAATTTGCATCCACCAGCTCCTTACCTATTCAGTATTCACAATATATAAACATCAAATACTAAAAACACTTTTATTAATTTCTTGTTATTTTCTTAATAATATATAACAACAACAACAAAAGAAAAGATAACAAAACCTTGGAGAAAGTTCCATATCA
The DNA here is from genome assembly GCF_029867415.1 of Vicia villosa. NCBI lineage: Eukaryota > Viridiplantae > Streptophyta > Magnoliopsida > Fabales > Fabaceae > Vicia > Vicia villosa. The sequence continues at coordinate 54,506,868 of NC_081182.1, read as the reverse complement.
TCTCGAATATGTTACAGTTTCCACAAGTAACATTTAAAAATATCTCAATGGTTCCACCGAGAAATCTCAATGGATAGTAACCCAAATGCAGCAACTTTTGTAACAATATCGATAAAAATACGAGACACTGATATTCATCTTCAACAACATCATGGCTTTGGATAAAGTTTTGTGTGTGTAACCGCTTAGAGCCAAAATAGACCTGAAAAAGTTGAAAGAATCCTATATTTTCGTGTTGCAAGAACAGAAAATTGGTAGCAGAAAATTTATCAGGTTTAGGATCCATGATTGAAAATTAAACAAGGGAAAAAGAATAGAGAAATTGGATTGTTTATATGTTTGATTGAAAGAGGATATATATATATATATATATATATATATATATATATATATATATATATATATATATATATATATATATATATATATATATATATATATATATATATATATATATATATATATATATATATATATATATATATATAACTTTGAAGAGTTGGAGTAATAGTCAAGGATAGGGTTATGGGAGAAAATCTGCAAGATAACATGTGTAATTGATACCACGGAAAATAAACATGTGAAAGAAACCGAAATAAATGGAAAAATGCCATTTGAAAATTCAAGAATAATATCATAGTTAACACATTTTAATAAGGTAACATTCCGGTACCATTGAATTTAATTGGACATCCTTAATCAATCAAATATTATGATTCAACCAATTCACTTTTTTATTTTATTTTATTTTAAAAACAAATTAAAATTTTAATATAAATTATACTAAAGGTACCGATATCTAACTTAAATTCATATGTACCAAAGATAAAACATTTATAAGAAAGAAAAAAAAATTTATAATATCATAGAACAAAAAAAATATAGTCCACAAAAGAAAAAGGACATGGAAGAGCACGTTTTCCATAGAGGTGCAGAAAGGTCAAGGGAGTGTTAATTGTTTTCGTCCTTATTAGATGTATACCAATAGTGGATTGGTCACTTTTTTCCTTGATAAATTTATCATCTAGTGAAAAGAATAGTATTGTGACTCTCCACCACAAAAAGTTTGATAGAATTTTTTTTGTAATCAAGTTGTAATGAGAAAGAACAAAAGTTCAAAATACAATTATAAAAGAGGGTCGAAACGCAAGTCACAAAAAAAGAAAATTACACATCAAATAGATTCTAAGATAAGTATAGCAAAGGGTTTTTGCTAAAATCATAGAAATTATAATTGGAATGAGTAATTTTCCCTATATAGGACCACCTCCAAAGCAAAGTTTTGCAATTCCAAGAAACAGATATCTCTAGCATTTCACTCGCCATCCTTGAAAAAAATATCGTTCCTACAAATCTAAAGAGACCATAAAACGGCTAGCCAAACACATCCCTCCTTACCTCTTTTGAATTTCAAATAGCGACATGAATCACGCCAAGAAAGAAAACTTTCTTCAAATCCCACATTAATGACATGAGGCAAATCCAACCATCCGACAATATCCTTCCAAATCCCTTCGACTTTTTGACAATCCAAGAAAGAGTGACAAGGAGATTCGGGATGAGCATTACAAAAAGCACAAAGAAGGTTGGAAGAAGAAGAAAGAATACCTCTATGGTACTCCCTCCGTTTTTTATTATAAGTCGTTTTAGACTTTTCACACAGATTAAGAAAAATAATAATTGTTGTATGAAAATGAGAAATTATGAAGGTTTTTACAAAATTATCCTTCATTAATGACATGTGGAAGATAAATTTATATAATTGAAAGGAGAGAGAATAATAAATATTTAAGGATATAATAGGAAAAATAGCATTAATTATTCATTGGAATTGTAAAGCGACTTATATTTAAATACAAATATTTTTCCAAAACGACTTATAATAAAAAACGGAGGGAGTAATATTTAACTTATTGATAAATAATTAAATATGGTAAAATAAATGGTACTATTAATTAATTATTGATTGGAGATAAAGTATTTAGTTTTTTTATAGATAAGTTGTCACCTTTTATTTTATTTTCAATAAAAATTGGATTAAAGAGGAGATAAGAGGAGAGAGATTTGAAAGAAAAAGAAGAAGGAAGAATGAAGTAAAATAAATTACGAGATTTAGGTGAGATGATTTTAAAGATTTAATTTCATTCAAAATACAAAAGTTCATAATTTAGAAAACTCAAAAATTGTACTAGAAAAATGCATGATTTGTAAGATTTAGAAAGACTTACATAAAATTTTAATTATGATCTATATTATTATAATATTTTAAAAATTAAAAATATATTGATAATAAACATTTATTACTGCATTCTAAAAACCTTCTCTTCCCCTCACTACAAGAAAACTTGCAATTTGCCAGGGGCTAATCCCCTCACAAGTAGCAAAAACCCCTCACAAATACATAATTTGCGAGGGGACAACTCCCCTAGGAAAACAGGGGGTCGCAAATACATTTTCGAGGGGCTAAATATGTCGGAAATTTGCCAGGGGTAAACCCCCTCACTAAATGCAATTCCACTTTTCAAGTCTGCAACATGCAGACATAGACAATAGCGTGTAACAGCCGGTGTTCAAAGTGCGTCAGACATTTTGCTTGGGGAAAAGCCCCTCGCAAAATGCAGTAGTTTTCAGTTTGCTAGAGGTTAAGCCCCTGGCAAAATGTTTTCCATCTAAAAATAATAATAATTAAAATACAAATATATTTATCATATAATTTAAATTAAAACAAAATTAATATAATACATATATACTTTTAATTAATATTTACTTCTTGTTTTCTAAAATAAAAATTATATTTTTTATTAATACAAATAAAAATGCTAAATATTTTTTAAATATTATATTTTTATATTATATAAAAATTCTGTTTTTTTAATGTATAAATACTGTTTTATTTTCTAAATAGATATTATAATATTTACTAACACATAAAAAAATATAGTAAACATATAATTATTTTTATTACTAAACATAAATTATAATATTTATATTAATGCACTACATTTAACCTATTAATTTCGGAAAAAAATTAGTAAATATATTTTTTGTGGAAGAAGAAGATTCATAGAAGAAGAAGATGTTTGAAAATTAGAAACAGTTTACAAAATAATAGAAGAAGAAGATGTTTGAAAATAATTTTATGGAAAAAGAAGATTCATGGAAGAAGAAGATGTTTGAAAAATTTTAGAAACAGTTTACAAAATAATGGAAGAAGAATATGTTTGAAAAGTAATTTTGTGGGAGAAGAAGATTCATGGAAGAAGAAGAAGATGTTTACAAAATTTAAATTCATGGAAGAAGAAGATGTTTGAAAATAATTTTTGAAGAGATATTCATTTTTAAATAAGCTGTTAATAAAAAAGAAAAAAAAATATTTATGGTAATGTTTAAGTAGACTTGGTGAAGAAGTGGAGAAGAAGAAGAGAGTTAGAGAGGAGGATGGAAGAAGAAAAATGGAGAGAGTTATAGAATGGGGAAGCTGAAGAGTAATTGAAAATTTTATGGTAATGTTTTGTGAGGGGGTTAGCCCCTGGCAAACTGTCAAGTAATAAGTGCACTAGCTGGCACACTGAACGATGATGGGATTGCGTGCAGAGATTCTCTTTTTAGCTAGGGGAAGCCTGTTGCACCCTAATTTTTGACCTCTAAGATCCCATCATTTTTTAAGTGTTATGATCATTATTGTTATACCCCAAAATTTGCCTGCGTCTTTTTTTTCAAAGAGAAGTCAAAAGACTTCTGTCTAAAAATTTGGAGTTTTATACAATCTTGGATTTTTATTTCATAAATATCCTGATTTTATGAATACTCAATTTTTAGAATTTTTTATACAGTATTTTGGTTCGCTGTTAAATTTATTCTTACATAAACGCCAAATACTGTTTATCACTTCATACACTGTTTATTTGAGATTTATTTTCAGATAAATAATGCTGACGCAATTGGTACAGAATTAAAATTTGCAGGCGCGGAGTCCGGGTTTCAGATTATGCTGGTAACAATTAAATTGTTATTGGTTTTATTTCCCACTAATTTATATTTTTATACTATATTATTTTTTCAAATTCTCTTTCTTTCTTTTCAAATATCTTCCTTTCTTTTCAAATCTCTTTCTTTCAAATCAAATCCTAGCTTTATTCTACACCCCTTTTCTTTTCAAAAACCTACCATACTTTTTTTTCAAATCCTACTACTATTCAAACGGTACCATTCCATTCCCAACGTCTCTATCTCTCTCTTTTCACTCTATAAATACTCCTCATTTTTTCCATAAATTCTCACATCAAATTTCACTCATCTCCCAAATTTCTCAAACTTCTATCTCATAATTATTTTCTCTTCTTCCCCGGCAAAAATGGCAAAGTGGATGGATACATTTTTTCTTATGGTCATCACTGTTTTGGTGGTGATCATGTCCTTTTTCTGTCTGTATAGTCCTGAAAAATGCGGACCTGGGATACTTACACTCCCGTTCATCTATATGTTGTTATTTATAGCATGGGTTTTTAATCGTCATTTTTAAAAGTTTGTCGTATCTTTCGCTTTCAAATAATGTACCGTTTATTTTATTTGTCGTACTGTTCATTATATTATGTAATATTTGTACTGTCAGTATTAAATGTCGTACTATCTGTCGTACTGTCGTTTAATTATCAAGATAATATTATGTGTGTTTTCTGCTAGTTAAATATTTATTTTTCTGTGCATTAAATATTTTTCAAGGTTATTATCGGTAATTTCGTTCGCGTACAGTATATATTTTTATGTTTTTTTTGTTTTTCTAACAAACCATGTAAATAATTTTTCACCATTAACACAACAAAAAACAAAAAGGAAAAATTGACTTTAACTGTTAAGTTTTCACTTTAACTGTTACGTTAATACCCGGACAACTAGTTACCAGTCAAACCCGCTATCAGCGCAATTCTCCGTGTTTGTACCATCAGTCAAATCAATTTTTCGCACTTCAAATTTCCAAGATTTTGTTCTAGAAGTCTTCTGATAATCACGTGATCAACAAAGACTCAACACTGCACAAAAATCAGGTACGCCTAATTGTCTCCTACACAAACAGTCCCTAACTAGGTTTTTTGTTTTTTTTCTTCAGGAGAACGAGTTTTTGAGACCTCAAATGGATTTCATGGATCTCCATATGTCTCAAAGTACCACCAGACAAATTTTCAAACTTCGATTCGCTCGGACATACAGTCAACAGCTCAAACAGTCAACAGACGACCAGTTTGACCAAAAAGTCAACAGACAGTCAAAAATGCAATTTTTTGTCAACATCCATATTTTGTCAAAAGATTCATCATGTGATCAATGGTTGATCATAATTCATCAAGAAAAGTTCAGAAATCGACAAAACTCAAAATTGCAAAATTAGAGTTTTTTACCTAAAAGTCAACCGAACTTTGACCGACCATAACTCTCTCATAATTTATCAGAAAAATTCCAACCAAAGCTCATTCTCAAGGAAATTCAATTCTCTACAACTTTGATGTTGGGACCAAGGTCAAGAAATGCTTCCGCCTAAGAGATATAAGCCAAAACATTACAGGTCATTTTCAAAGTCAACAAAAAGCAGTTTTTTGTCAAAGCCCATATCATCAAAATAACTTCTCCAAATGCAAAAACGCTTCCAAAGTGGCTTGTAGAGGACATCTTGGGCTTTCCAAAAAGTTAAAGAACACTTTCATAGGGTCAAAATTGAGGGAGATATGCCTTGATGAAGTTGACCTTTTTTGGAAAAATGCATGAAACAAGTAATGACCAAAATTTGATTTTTTTTCAAAAAGGCCAATTCTTTTGTGATTCAATCTTGATTCCCATATGTCTAAAGGGAATCCACGACCTATCCATGATTCATGACACTTTTATTTCATTTTAATTAAATTTTATTCATTTAAAATTCAATTAAAGTGAGATAATTCAAAGATATTATCAAAGATGCTTATGGTTGCCAATCAAGACCAATTCATAGATTCTTCAAGATAATATTTGAGATTGGAAAGAATAACACTTGATTGTTTTAACCATGGTTAAGAAATGCACTCATTGAAAATATTCCATTATCATATTTTTTCCACAAAATCAATCATGAAAATTCCAACTTGCAAGGGTTCAAGATCAAATTATTTGCCTATAAATAGAGCTTCATTTCTTCATTCATGAGGAGGAAAAAAATGGGGAGGAACACAAAGAACAACAACAATCACCACAAAGTCATAGCTTAAGTTTATATTTTTGCAAAAGTTTCAAGAAACTTGTAAAAATCAAGACTCATTCAAATAGCCACTTTCAATCAATTTCAATCACTCTATTCCACTCTTGGGACATCATAGAGTAAGTACAATGTAATTTTTAATATGTAGTAGTGTTAGGAGTTCATTATATAAAAACTCCATATTTATGCATATTTTCAATTTCTCAAAAAAAAAAATGTTTTAATTTTAGTTTTAAGTTGATAAAATGTTTATTTAATTTTTAACATAAAAATATTTTATTTCTTTTCATAATTAATTTATTTTGCTTAATTAATTAGTAATTATGTAAATATTGCTTTTTTTAATTATTTTCAACCAATAAAAAAAACTACAAAAATATTTTCCTTTTAGACTTAGGTTTTTATTTTTTATAATCTAATTTTTGACATATAAAATAATATTTTTCTTGTTAAGTTTAATTATTTGTATAATTATTTGTTTAATTAGCTTGTTAATTAACTTAAAATCAATTCCAAAAAAAATCACAAAAAGAATGAATTAAGTTTAATATGTTTTATATTTATTTTTGTATATTATTTGATATTATTTCTTATCTTTTTCCTTTGTCCCGAATCAGAATAAAAGATCAAATATGGCAGAGATTGTATGCAGTTGATTTAAGACTTTTGGAAATTTATCGTGTAGTCGCTATGATTCTATCAAGCTTCTGATAAGTTTTCATTAACTTTAAATCCAAGATCATCATTCACTCACCATCGATCTTCACTAACATCGTGGATATACTTGACTAGCTTCAAGATGATTCGCGTGCTAACATACTAACAATTAACTTTAAATTTCGCATTTTATTATATTGTTCTTTATATTTCTTGATTTATACTTTATTTTATCGTTCATCATATTTACGTTTATGTTATTTTTTTTTCTTTGTCCATTTGGACATATTATTTATATTTCTGCTATTTTTTCTTTGTCCATTTGGACATATTATTTATATTTCTGCTATTTTTTCTTTGTCCATTTGGACATATTAATTATATTTCTGCTATTTTTCTTTGTCCATTTGGACATATTATTTATATTTCTGCTATTTTTTCTTTTTCAATTTGGACATATTATTTATATTTCTGCTATTTTTTCTTTGTCCATTTGGACATATTATTTATATTTCTGCTATTTTTTCTTTGTCCATTTGGACATATTATTTATATTTCTGCTATTTTTTCTTTGTCCATTTGGACATATTATTTATATTTCTGGTATTTTTTCTTTGTCCATTTGGACATATTATTTATGTTTCCGCTATTTTCTCTTTGTTCATTTGGACATATTATTTATGTTTCCGCTATTTTTCTTTGTCCATTTGGACATATTATTTATGTTTCCGCTATTTTTCTTTGTCCATTTGGACACATTATTTATGTTTCCGCTATTTTCTCTTTGTCCATTTGGACATATTATTTATGCTTCCGCTATTTTTTCTTTGTCCATTTGGACGCATTGTTTATGCTTCCGTCATCTTCCTTTTTTCCACTTGGACCATATTTTTACCTTTGAGCTAAAACATTAATAATCAAGATAAAACTTAAAAAAAAGCACTTTGCACACTTGCACCTCTATGGTTTTCCCTCTTATTACCTTTTTTAATCATACCATCATTTAAGAAAAGTATTAAATGCATAGGAAAGATCTTATAAATTGAGAGTAGATAACTCCTAATTGCTTGTTCAAACACTTTCATTTTCAAACAACGTATTTTCAAAACTTCTCATCTATTTTCAAAACTTTCATCTGGTATTTGAAGGGCATTATTCCCAGTGAAACTCTTCAGAGACCTATGTGACCTATTGTCCATCTTCACTTCTTCTATTTTCAAATCAACAAAGCATTTAAAAAAGTGAGCTAAGCAATTAAGAGCCCATGGATAACCATGGATACAAAGGGTGCTTAAAACCTTCCCTTTGTATAACCAACCCCCCGAACCCAAAATCTGTCAAAAGGTCTTACCTGTTCTTTTATGCCTTTCCTAAATGTTGGATAAAATAAAAGTCGGTGGCGACTCTTGCATAAAAAAAAAAGAGAGCAAGGAGTCCGTTCGCCTCAAAAAACCGAGTTTACAGAACTGGCGACTCTGCTGGGGACTTGAAATTTTTTTTTAAAGAGGGGTTATCTTAGAGTTTTTGATCACTTTAATATTTGCTTATACTTGGTTATTTTGTACATACTTGTTATTTCATGCTATTCTTGATATATGTGTGGTTCTGTCACTTGAGATACATTATGGACAAATCCTAACCCGGATTAAGTACACATAAGAATTAGGTGGAGGGTATAGTCATGTATGGCATGCAAGGAGTTCAGTCCTTAAAAAGCTGGCATGAGAATCCTTCCGCTCAGTGGAGGTTCCTTGTTGGTAATATATGTTTAGCATGTTTCGTAGCGAAGACATTATTGCTTTCATTGAACTGTAGAAGCTGAGTTGGCCGTAGAACCCCGACCCATCCTGGCCTTATTAGGTTGTGGCGCAGAAACTATTCAGGTGAAGACTTGGATTAGTTGTCATGCGGAGAGCCACACTCAGACGAGTTTTTCTTGAGAATATTGCTAGCTCACAACTTCAGTTGTGCAAGCCGGTAATATTCGAAAGAAGAATGTGGACTCTGACGTATCAGTAGAACATGTTGTGCAGGTGATTAACCCTTAGTACTATCCCATGTTTGGTTCTTTGACCTCATGCTCGTGACGTTGAACTTTGGAACCTACCTTATGTGTACCATGTTTGTGTTACCATTTCTATATATGTGGCATTCATGCATTCATAGATTCATAAAAATCTTTTCCTTTGATTTCCAATGAACTCACAGGTCTTTTTTTGTAAACATCGTAAGTTTCATCAAACTCAATGGATCTTGGGTGTTGATGGGGTGAAAACTCTAATCCACCAAAATGGATGATTGATTTTGATGATAACTTGATCAATGCTTTAATCCAATGCTTGAATGTTTGCAAATTAATATCTTAAGTTCTTTGAAACTAAAAAAAAATAAAAAAATAAAAAAAACAATTGCATCATTTGCATACATACATCCAGGTTATCCATGAAACTTATCATTGTCTGTCTCCATCCTCAGAGTTGTCTGTCTACCATCGAGCTGATTCTTCCACCTCGGAATCCGCTTCCAGAAGGTTTTAGGTCTGATTTTCATTGTCCTTTCCATCAAGGGGCAGCGGGCCATGATTTAGAAAGATGTTTCCCTACTGTTTGCATTTCCTCAGTTGTATTGTTTGCTTTTTAAACCTTTTTCATTCCTGAATGTTAATTTTAATTAAATGAGCATCGTATGTTTGAATTCATTTTCATCTACTATGTCTATGTTTATGCTTCTTTTATAAAACTTTTCTCCTATTTTGCTTTCTCTATCAAACTTGTGTTTTATGCAAAGATTGGAGGGATGGTGATGAAAACGAAATATCCAAGTCGCATTAGTATGCTTTCAAATAAAAATTTGTTGACGATGTACAGGCATTCCTTCAATTCCTAAACACTGGAGATATAAGGATGATAATCCCTTGTTCACCCCTTTGAGCCTAGAAGTTGGTGTTTCTTTCTGTACGAAATAACCCACATTTTAACCTGGGGTAAAGTAGTTCTCAGTTAATTTGGATGTGCATTCATTTTCAAGAGAATCATTCAATACACCTTTCAACAAGTGTTTTAATCACAAGCTTTCCTCCACATACATCAAAGAAGTGTCGGAGATGCCAATCAAAAGCCAATGATGGGTCATTATAATCATTAAGCAGGATAGTCATTATCTTTCAAAAAAAGTATCAAAAAAGAAAATCAAAGAAAAGCCTGCTAAGTCAAAATCAAAAAATGACTTAGGCAAAAATTAAGGCATCCTGCTGACTATAAGTTCAAAATTAACAGTTCAGGCAAAAGTTAGGGATATCAAAAGAAGGAAAAAAGAAGAGATAAGTCAATAAATTCTTGAACCACAAAATGTTGTGACTATCAAAAGGAAGAAGTGACTGCCATCTCTAAGTTTTTTTGGCTTGTGAACTATCATCATTACAACAGGTAAAATTCCGGAAGTCTCTTGGAACCTGAATGCATATTTTGAATTAACTGAGTTTAGGACTGAAGATCATCACGAAGATGGGGTGGGTTACAAAATTTTTTAGCCTTATATCTTTTGTTTTTTAAACCGTGAACCTGACCACGTTACAACCTTCAAAAGCCCTAATTGAAGCAAGGTTTATTTTGAAAGCATACTACAACAAGGTTGCGTAAGCTGACTCCCAAGAGATTTACCAATCATTTATGTTGATACCATATCTTTGCTTTATCTTTTACTTTGATTGTCTTAACCTTTGTGTTTTGACCAGTGATTCCATTTGCTTTACACATATATAACATCATTCTAAAAGTGACTTTAATTTCAAAAAAAATATGTTTTGAGCATTGCATTAAAATTACCATTCTTGAATGAACATTTTATTTGCAAGTAAGCACTCATCTTCTAAGAAGTTCAAACAGTCGAGAAACTTGGTCAGTGATCCTATCAGGGGCACGTTACTTCAAGATCCAGTTGTTCATATGTTTAATCAATATTTGTTGATCAGAATATCCTCTTCAAGATGTATACTATGGCAAGTCTTCCCAACATTCATTTCAAGAGTTGAATCCATGATCAGTTCATCCCCAACATAGTTCAACTGAAGCCATGATCAGTTAACTTGTAACAATTATTCAATCAGGGGCAATCTTCTTCAGCAATCCCCAAGCATAGTTTATCAGTCCTTCTCAAAGGATCATTTGTTTAATACAGTTATCAGTGTGACAAGAAGTTTGTTCAAGCATCTTCTTTACAAGCGGATTTTTTAGAGTTCCCGTGTTGAGGAATCAAAGCTCCAATCTTGCCTCACAAAAGAGTCAATCCTAGTTGTCATAAATAACTACATTGCATTGAGCATTCATCATGCATAGAAAAATTTAACATCATGCATAGAAACAAACTCATGCTCATTTACGTTTTTCCAAGTCCTGTTGTCATCAACATCTTACCTTGAGATCAAAGTCCAACTTATTTAGCATTGACCTTTAATATTATTCAGTCACGCTTTACTCTTGATTGATCTTTATTTATATTCAATCATGTTTTACTCTTGATGTTGTTTGATCGTGCTTTACTCTCGGTTGGTGTCTCAATCATGTTTTACCCTTGATGTTGTTCAATCATGTTTTACTCTTGATGACCTTTGATGTTATCCAATCATGGTTTACTCTTGATTGCTTTTGATACTATTCAATCATGTTTTAGTCTTGATTGCCTATGATGTTATCCAATCATGGTTTACTCTTGATTGTCCGTTGATGATTATTCAATCATGTTTTAGTCTTGATTGCCTATGGTGATGTTCAATCATGTTTTACTCTTGAATGCCTCTGTCAATTTATACTCCTTTCCAAATTCATTCATGTTTTACTCTTGAATTATTTCTGATATGGGTTCCAGAGATTTTTTCTTTCTGAACGTCTCTATTGATTTCCTGTCCAGAGTTCCTTTCACGTTTTATTCCTGAAAGCTTCTGTCGACTGTTTCTTTCTTTTGTGAAGTCCGATTCTATTCCTGGATGACTTATACCTTTTCCCCAACGGAGTCTGTTTACTTCTCCCCTGTGGTGTCCTGTTTCCATCTCGTGGAAATCATATGCATTCATAATCATAAGCATTACATAGCATCTCAGGTTCAAAAATTGTGTTTATATTTATATTTACGTCTCTTCAATCACGTCGAAACGAAGATTTCCAATCTTCACATCTCCGGATAGAAGAAACTTAAATAGGGGCATCTGTTGCACCCCAATTTTTGACCTCTAAGATCCCATCATTTTCTAAGTGTTATGATCATTATTGTTATACCCCAAAATTTGCCCGCGTCTTTTTTTTCAAAGAGAAGTCAAAAGACTTCTGTCTAAAAATTTGGAGTTTTATACAATCTTGGATTTTTATTTCATACATATCCTGATTTTATGAATACTCAATTTTTAGAATTTTTTATACAATATTTTGGTTCGCTGTTAAATTTATTCTTACATAAACGCCAAATACTGTTTATCACTTCATACACTGTTTATTTGAGATTTATTTTCAGATAAATAATGGTGACGCAATTGGTACAGAATTAAAATTTGCAGGCGCGGAGTCCGGGTTTCAGATTATGCTGGTAACAATTAAATTGTTATTGTTTTATTTCCCACTAATTTTTATTTTTATACTATATTATTTTTTCAAAATCTCTTTCTTTCTTTTCAAATATCTTCCTTTCTTTTCAAATCTCTTTCTTTCAAATCAAATCCAAGCTTTATTCTACACCCCTTTTCTTTTCAAAAACCTACCATACTTTTTTTTCAAATCCTACTACTATTCAAACGGTACCATTCTATTCCCAACGTCTCTATCTCTCTCTTTTCACTCTATAAATACACCTCATTTTTTCCATAAATTCTCACATCAAATTTCACTCATCTCCCAAATTTCTCAAACTTCTATCTCATAATTATTTTCTCTTCTTCCCCGGCAAAAATGGCAAAGTGGATGGATACGTTTTTTCTTATGGTCATCACTGTTTTGGTGGTGATCATGTCCTTTTTTTGTCTGCATAGTCCTGAAAAATGCGGACCTGGGATACTTACACTCCCGTTCATCTATATGTTGTTATTTATAGCATGGGTTTTTAATCGTCATTTTTAAAAGTTTGTCGTATCTTTCGCTTTCAAATAATGTACCGTTTATTTTATTTGTCGTACTGTTCATTATATTATGTAATATTTGTACTGTCAGTATTAAATGTCGTACTATATATCGTACTGTCGTTTAATTATCAAGATAATATTAAGTGTGTTTTCTGCTAGTTAAATATTTATTTTTCTGTGCATTAAATATTTTTCAAGGTTATTATCGGTAATTTCGTTCGCGTACAGTATATATTTTTATGTTTTTTTTTTGTTTTTCTATCAAACCATGTAAATAATTTTTCACCATTAACACAACAAAAAACAAAAAGGAAAAATTGACTTTAACTGTTAAGTTTTCAATTTAACTGTTACGTTAATACCCGGACAACTAGTTACCAGTCAAACCCGCTATCAGCGCAATTCTCCGTGTTTGTACCATCAGTCAAATCAATTTTTTTCGCACTTCAAATTTCCAAGATTTTGTTCTAGAAGTCTTCTGATAATCACGTGATCAACAGAGACTCAACACTGCACAAAAATCAGGTACGCCTAACTGTCTCCTACACAAATAGTCCCTAACTAGGTTTTTTGTTTTTTTTCAGGAGAACGAGTTTTTGAGACCTCAAATGGATTTCATGGATCTCCATATGTCTCAAAGTACCACCAGACAAATTTTCAAACTTCGATTCGCTCGGACGCACAGTCAACAGCTCAAACAGTCAACAGACGACCAGTTTGACCAAAAAGTCAACAGACAGTCAAAAATGCAATTTTTTGTCAACATCCATATTTTGTCAAAAGATTCATCATGTGATCAATGGTTGATCATAATTCATCAAGAAAAGTTCAGAAATCGACAAAACTCAAAATTGCAAAATTAGAGTTTTTTACCTAAAAGTCAACCGAACTTTGACCGACCATAACTCTCTCATAATTTATCAGAAAAATTCCAACCAATGTTCATTCTCAAGGAAATTCAATTCTCTACAACTTTGATGTTGGGACCAAGGTCAAGAAATGCTTCCGCCTAAGAGATATAAGCCAAAACATTACAGGTCATTTTCAAAGTCAACAAAAAGCAGTTTTTTGTCAAAGCCCATATCATCAAAATAACTTCTCCAAATGCAAAAAAGCTTCCAAAGTGGCTTGTAGAGGACATCTTGGGATTTCCAAAAAGTTAAAGAACACTTTCATAGGATCAAAATTGAGGGAGATATGCCTTGATGAAGTTGACCTTTTTTTGGAAAAATGCATGAAACAAGTAATGACCAAAATTTGATTTTTTTTCAAAAAGGCCAATTCTTTTGTGATTCAATCTTGATTCCCATATGTCTAAAGGGCATCCACGACCTATCCATGATTCATGACACTTTTATTTCATTTTAATTAAATTTTATTCATTTAAAATTCAATTAAAGTGAGATAATTCAAAGATATTATCAAAGATGCTTATGGTTGCCAATCAAGACCAATTCATAGATTCTTCAAGATAATATTTGAGATTGGAAAGAATAACACTTGATTGTTTTAACCATGGTTAAGAAATGCACTCATTGAAAATATTCCATTATTATATTTTTTCCACAAAATCAATCATGAAAATTCCAACTTGCAAGGGTTCAAGATCAAATCATTTGCCTATAAATAGAGCTTCATTTCTTCATTCATGAGGAGGAAAAAAATGGGGAGGAACACAAAGAACAACAACAATCACCACAAAGTCATAGCTTAAGTTTATATTTTTGCAAAAGTTTTAAGAAACTTGTAAAAATCAAGGCTCATTCAAATAGCCACTTTCAATCAATTTCAATCACTCTATTCCACTCTTGGGACATCATAGAGTAAGTACAATGTAATTTTTAATATGTAGTAGTGTTAGGAGTTCATGATATAAAAACTCCATATTTATGCATATTTTCAATTTCTCAAAAAAAATGTTTTAATTTTAGTTTTAAGTTGATAAAATGTTTATTTAATTTTTAACATAAAAATATTTTATTTCTTTTCATAATTAATTTATTTTGCTTAATTAATTAGTAATTATGTAAATATTGCTTTTTTTAATTATTTTCAACCAATCAAAAAAACTCCAAAAATATTTTCCTTTTAGACTTAGGTTTATATTTTTTATAATCTAATTTTTGACATATAAAATAATATTTTTCTTGTTAAGTTTAATTATTTATATAATTATTTGTTTAATTAGCTTGTTAATTAACTTAAAATCAATTCCAAAAAAAATCACAAAAAGAATGAATTAAGTTTAATTTGTTTTATATTTATTTTTGTATATTATTTGATATTATTTCTTATCTTTTTCCTTTGTCCCGAATCAGAATAAAAGATCAAATATGGCAGAGATTGTATGCAGTTGATTTAAGACTTTTGGAAATTTATCGTGTAGTCGCTATGATTCTATCAAGCTTCTGATAAGTTTTCATTAACTTTAAATCCAAGATCATCATTCACTCACCATCGATCTTCACTAACATCGTGGATATACTTGACTAGCTTCAAGATGATTCGCGTGCTAACATACTAACAATTAACTTTAAATTCCGCATTTTATTATATTGTTCTTTATATTTCTTGCTTTATACTTTATTTTATCGTTCATCATATTTACGTTTATGTTATTTTTTTCTTTGTCCATTTGGACATATTATTTATATTTCTGCTAGTTTTTCTTTGTCCATTTGGACATATTATTTATATTTCTGCTATTTTTTCTTTGTCCATTTGGACATATTATTTATATTTCTGCTATTTTTCTTTGTCCATTTGGACATATTATTTATATTTCTGCTATTTTTTCTTTGTCCATTTGGACATATTATTTATATTTCTGCTATTTTTTCTTTGTCCATTTGGACATATTATTTATATTTCTGCTATTTTTTCTTTGTCCATTTGGACATATTATTTATATTTCTGCTATTTTTTCTTTGTCCATTTGGACATATTATTTATATTTCTGCTATTTTTTCTTTGTCCATTTGGACATATTATTTATATTTCTGGTATTTTTTCTTTGTCCATTTGGACATATTATTTATGTTTCCGCTATTTTCTCTTTGTTCATTTGGACATATTATTTATGTTTCCGCTATTTTTCTTTGTCCATTTGGACATATTATTTATGTTTCCGCTATTTTTCTTTGTCCATTTGGACACATTATTTATGTTTCCGCTATTTTCTCTTTGTCCATTTGGACATATTATTTATGCTTCCGCTATTTTTTCTTTGTCCATTTGGACGCATTGTTTATGCTTCCGTCATCTTCCTTTTGTCCACTTGGACCATATTTTTACCTTTGAGCTAAAACATTAATAATCAAGATAAAACTTAAAAAAAAAACACTTTGCACACTTGCACCTCTATGGTTTTCCCTCTTATTACCTTTTTTAATCATACCATCATTTAAGAAAAGTATTAAATGCATAGGAAAGATCTTATAAATTGAGAGTAGATAACTCCTAATTGCTTGTTCAAACACTTTCATTTTCAAACAACGTATTTTCAAAACTTCTCATCTATTTTCAAAACTTTCATTTGGTATTTGAAGGGCATTATTCCCAGTGAAACTCTTCAGAGACCTATGTGACCTATTTTCCATCTTCACTTCTTCTATTTTCAAATCAACAAAGCATTTAAAAAAGTGAGCTAAGCAATTAAGAGCCCATGGATAACCATGGATACAAAGGGTGCTTAAAACCTTCCCTTTGTATAACCAACCCCCCGGACCCAAAATCTGTCAAAAGGTCTTTCCTGTTCTTTTATGCCTTTCCTAAATGTTGGATAAAATAAAAGTCGGTGGCGACTCTTGCATAAAAAAAAATAAAAAAAAGAGAGCAAGGAGTCAGTTCGCCTCAAAAAACCGAGTTTACAAAGCCCCTGGCAAATTGTCATGTAGTTTTGCGAGGGGATTAGCCCCTAGCAAATTGTCAAGTAATAAGTGCACTAACTGGCACACTGAACGATGATGGGATTGCGTGCAGAGATTCTCTTTTTAGCTAGGGGAAGCCCCTAGCAAATTGTCATGTAGTTTTGCGAGGGGGTTAGCCCCTGGCAAATTTTCAAGTATTATGGCACATTTTTTCTTAACCCCTCGCAATACAAAAATTTGAATTTTGAAATTCCCCCAATGCATTTGCGAGGGGAGTTGTAACACCCCCATTTCTATACTAAACAAATAAGGCATACATTTGCATAAATCGGAGTAAAGAAGCATGCATCTCACGAGGGCGTTACAAATATTTAAAAATAGAACAAATATTTTATCTTTAAAACATGCAATGGTCATTTCCAATTAACACGGGAATTTAAAACAACATGCAAACCACAGCGGAATAATCATCTCATCAAATAAATGGTAAAATAGGATGATTCCCGTACATCATCCACCATGTCTCAACATCTTGGCTCAAGGCCACACATTAACCAGAATAACATATTCAAATACGAATACAATATGAGTAAACAAATATCTCATAACATCGAGTCATAAAAACATAAAACCCAACTCCCATGTGTTACATATGACCAGAGCACAAGTGACTACTTAGTCACGACACCCTACTAGAGATCTAAATCTCGACGCTAAGCCTCCTTCGAAGCATCACTATCCATGAAACCTGCACGTTACCAACAAAGGATAACATTCAAACAGAAGGGTGAGAATTCAACTTCTTATAGAAAACATGATAATGGGAAATGTAAAACACAATAAGAATACATTTCAAGAATTCATCACTCTTCACATAAACATGCATCATATGCCATTAATCAAGATTCACATGTTCATGTCATACAACATAGCTCATTCAGTTCTAAGTGATCAAACATGATTCACATATTCACATATATATATACATATATCATTAATACATGTAAATTCACATCTATATCACATATGTTTCAATCACATATATCCCAATTATAACACAACAATCATTCATATCAAATGAATCACCAAATTCACTTATCACATCTCATACACACATAACAATCACATAATTGCATACATTCAAACATCACATAACACCAATGTGACTCAATGCAAGACATGTGACTCTATGCATGTGGTACCCAATGTGAACCCAACGTTTCACCGCTTTCCGATTCAATGTTTAGAATCCAAGCCACGCTCCCGATCCGGACAAGATCAAAGCCAACACGCCTATTTCCAATTAAGGATCACGTCTTCTACGCCTATTTCCATTCAAGGATCAACGTCTCTTACCATGTGAACCCAAGTTTCACCGCTTCCACCATAAAGCCGACCATGCTATGAATGTATGTACAATTACCAACAATTTATGCAATTAAGATTATCTCATCAATCTTAACTTACCGCATACCATAATAATCCAACTCTATGAATTATCCGCCAATTGTACACAACATTCACAACACAATTAACAATTACAACAAGGCATAACAACCATCATATATCCAGTCACAATCATCATGAATATATTACCACACATCTTACCAATAGTTGTTATTCATTACATACCAAAACGTAACACACATAAAAGCATTTACATGTATTCAATCCACATCTCAATACATACACCTTAAAATGATCATTATCAACAAGACACATTCAAATAGTACATATAAATGTATATTTATATTCATTCCAACATATCATGGATATCACATCACTTAACACATATATGAATATTAACCACAAGTCTTAATTCATAATACACACATAAGTAATCACATGTTATCCATATATTAACATCCAATTTAAACTATTCCACATCAACTAGCATTTAGAATTCAATCACATAATTCACGGTTATCATATCACATAACACGTCCATGAACATTGATCATGCACAATTCATCCATAACATACACATATAGGTAAATGTTATTCTCAATTATCATCATAATTAATAAAACAAGTGTCAATCCATTCTATTCTATCATATAGACAATCTCATTAGCTTCCTAACGCTTCGAACGGCGCATAAAACAGAGTTACGGATCAAAAGTTATGGCCTTTCAAAGTTTGGAAAAAGTTCTGTAAAACAGGGTTCGCGGCGCCAACAGGGTTCGCGGCGCGAACTGAGCGAATTCAAAAATTCCAAACTTTCTGCCAAGCAGTTCGCGGCGCTAACAGAGGTTCGCGGCGCGAACTGGCGATTTCAGAAACCCCCAAAACACAGAAAACAGCATACGAAACCCATCCCAAAACCCCTAAACTCAACCCAATCAAGTTGGAAAACACCAAGCATCACAAATATCAGTAGAATACATGTTATAGACTCAATTATAACACCTATTGTGGGTCTTCTAACATCATAACATCATCAAACATCAATTAAAACACATTCCAAATCATCAATTCATACATTTGTTCATAAACCCTAACTTTTCTATGTTTCCATGAAATTGCAAAGATGAAGAGATAATCACAACAACACACATTACCCAATCATATAGTCTATAAGAACTTGTATTCAAACCCTTACCTCTAACTCTTAAATCCACCCTCTTCAAGAAATCTACAATTTCCTTCTTCTTCTCTTCTATGTTCTTTCTCCTCTATTCTCTTCTTTCTCTTCCTTTCCCCCAAATTGTGTTATCTCTAAAACCCTAGTTTTCCTCTTCTTACTATCTTTCTCTTAATGGGCTTAGTTATGGTATTACCCACCCATCCAATTATTAATTAGGCCCAATACATAGTATACTACTAATAACCTAATTAAACCATTAAACACAAATATGCATATAATTAGATATTTCAATTAATTAGTAATACCACATAATAATTAAATAAACAAATAATTAATAAAACACACAAATAAGCTAATAAATAAAATATCTAATAAAATCGGGTTGTTACAGGAGTCCCCACGCCAATGTACTATTAAATTTTTATTTTTTTATTTTGTGCGTTGCGAGGGGTTAATCGCCTGACAACGTAATAAATTCAGTGAGGAGTTTATCCCCTGGAAAATACCCCTGGCTAAATAAGGTTTTTCTTGTAGTGCCTCTTTGCTAAACTCCCAAACAAAATCAAGAGAACAATTGAATCCAAAAATATTTTATTACTGAAAAAATAATTTATAATATATTCATGAAAAAACACACAAATTTTATCCACAAAATTCTCCCATATAATATATAATTTATATTTATTTTATAAGAAAATATATTATTAAGGGGGATAGAAAGGGTACTTTAACCAAAATACAACTTAACACAAGTATTATTAAACTTATATAATATAACTGAGACAACAAAATGTTTATTTAGCCAATCATAAAACTGATATTGCACTTAGAATCTGTTTTCTTAGAGAATTAAAATGTTCGATGAAATAGTGAAATGAGATATTGGATCGGTGGAGTAAGTTTCTGGCGTGGCTGAGAGGGAGTTGACCTGCAAGGTTAACACTCCAACATCCAAATGAATGAGAGAATGAGAAGTAATGTGAGAGTGAGAACGGATTTTAATACTTGAAATGACATGCTTTAAACTTATATACTAGGAGCAGTTGAAACTATTCACATGAGGTGCGACGCATTGTGTGTATAGTCGTATGATTGAATTGAACGGTGATTCACGCGCTGAAGTGTGATATTGTCTGAGCGAAGATCTACCTATTTTGTGTGCTTTTCTGGTGGAGGTTATCTATTGAGACTTTTGCTATAGGCCTTGCGGATACCCCAAGACAGTTGCCCCTAGCTCTTATGCTTACCATGTAAAGTAAAGGCTTTGTAATGTAAAACTTTAGTTCGAATGTTTAGCATAAGTAGGTGAAAAGTCTTGATGGGATATCATTAGCATGGAACATATGCATTAAATGTATATCTTTTTATCAACAATGTTTCGCATGGAAGTCCTGATGCGTGTCCCTATGTTTGACCATACAGAGGTCTTTCTGTCCTAGGATACTCAAGTACTATGAGTGGTTCTTGACGAGATATTGACTGTTGGAAGTGCGATTGCACTTCCCAATGTGGTAGATCACATGGTTCCTCGTTGTTAAAAATTATATAAGAAGTTCTTGGACTTCTAATATTCTCTTTTTTCGTTGTTTCTGGGTTTGAGAACACTCTTCTTTTTCTTCATTTGTGTTTTCTTTCATTGCTGCTAGCTTTCTCGTACAAGTTTCCATCCCTGACTATTCTGCGCCCTTTCTTTAATTGCGTGAATCTTTGAAATTTATTTCTTTTAATGTAACACCTAATTTCCCTTTCTTTCAATCTTACTTTCTTTATTAGGTTTTGTGTGGAAGAAGGTTACGAGGCTTGACAGAGGAGATTGTTGTTGTATTTACTATTTAGTGGCTTATTTTATGTACATTTTAGCAGGAACACTATAGGCTTGGCTTTGAATTCGCTAGTTGTTTTCACTTCTTTCGTGTGTTAACATGATTCCTTATAATGGAAGACATTCAATCTGAAGTTTCGAAGGTCACAAGGGATAACTCATCGGTGAGGGAGGACCAAGATACATCAAACTCTGTTTTTATACTAGTTCAGCGAATTCATTCTCGCTTTGCAATTAATCTTGCCCATTTGAAATTGGTTTGTTCTTTCAATATGATTTTGACAAAATACACAAAGTTATTTAGTACAATCACTGTTTGAATAATGCTCAAAATAAATGTCTTCGATCCGAATCCTTTTTGGCTTGTACATAGTATCTAACGCTGAATCATTTGGTATGATTTGAGTCAAATGAGAGAAATTATTTGAATCAAGAAATTAAAAATCAAATTCTGCACATTTGATTCGAGTCAAGCTTTCTGTGATTCGAGTCAACAATGTCATGATTCGAGTCAAGCTTCTTGTGATTCGAGTTAGCAATGTCATGATTCGAGTCAAGCTTTATGTGATTCTAGTCAACAATGCCATTACTCAAATTACATATTTTGTGATTTGAATCAAGCTGGCATATTCAAAATCTAAATTTTCACATTCATGTTTGATTTGAATCATGCCCAACCTTGATTCGAATCACACTTCTAAAAACTGATTTTTAATGTAAATTGAAATGTAATATTGAGTACAAATTTAGTATGATAATAACCATTCATTCATGCATTTATTGAACAAAATAATTAACTAAGTTAACTTGAACCATATTGTGTTGACTTTTAACTAAGGGTTTCATTTATGCATGCAAAAACACGATTCAACACATTGCAACCAACTCTAAGATATGCTCAAATATCTAAATTGGAGGAGACCCAATTACAAAAGATATAAATGATAAATGATAATAAATGGGACAAACAATAAAATCAAAACTCTATAGAGCATAGAAACTTTGATGTCCAAGAAAAAATATAAGAGGTTTTGCAACAAATACGACAGGTGTGTCAATTCCCCTTCATGAATGCTTATTTCTTTTGATAAGATTTTAACTTCTTTTCAATAATTTTGAGGTCGATGTTTTTAATCATTTAATAATCGCCCATTTACAACTACATCCCGTGAGTTAGGCCTACATCAAGGTCATTCAATATTGGTGCGAATACAAGAAAGGTGTGCCAACCACGCCTCTCTTTTTACATCTATTTAAGGCCCAACATAGCTCTGGTGATTCGACATGGGTCAAGGTCTAATATCTCACATGTAGTGTACAAAGATGTATAAGGTATACTTAAAGAGTGTGAAAACTTCAAAGATCGATAATTTTAGGTTACTCCCCTCAATGAGGTGACTCATACCAACATATGTACCATAGAGTCTGAGTCACCATACCAATGTTCAGAGAAGTTCTGGTTTCAAAGCCATTTCTTGGCGAATTCCAGATCTTATGTTTATAAAATAGACAATATATCTCAAGAAATGATTTACCTGGAATTATAATTTGTACTTTCCTAGAGGGTATTGGTTACATAGATGGCGTGGTCCCTTCTGATGTGAGGTGAAGAAGCAAAGGAAGCGGTACATAGAGACACACTTGCTGGTAGATCTCGACTCAAACTATGTTATTCATATCTTTTTTGGCAAGTAGCATGTGGAATCACCTATTTTTATTTCTTTAATAGCTTTTATGTATTTCACTTTCTGACCTATCCATTATTGGCTTGTAGACAAAGTGAAATGTTATAAAGCAATGCAAAAGATAAAAAAGACCTTTCATGTCATACCTATTTTGGCGAGTGATACCAATGCTCCAACTATTGTGGAGGTTCATACCACATGGCCCCTGTTGGATTGGTTACTCTTTGCACATACCCTAATGCAGGCGTAGATATGTGATTCTCCCGCTCGAATCTTAGTGGAAGATGCTTTTGCTCATCGGTGTATGTGGCTGGAAAGAGTCCGACCATTAGTCATGAACTTGAGGTGCTTCAGGAGGAAAGTCTGCTTTTCCACCTACATCAGACGCTTGAGTAATACTTATATGAACATGGCTCTCTGGGATGGATTATGTCAGCTCTTGTGGCCACCCCCCAGTCTTTGCCCGCCATGGTCCAAGAACGACCGAGGAGATCCCAACTTCTGTTTCTGAAGACGACTACATAATTTTCAAGCAAAGATGAAGTTATCCTCTTAAAGGAACTAACCTATCTAGCATATTAGACTCGTCAAGCGTTGGCAGTCATGGCCTTTGGCGCTTGTGGGGCTGGACATGTCTTCTTACCCGACCATTTCCCTAGAGAAAAAGAAGTGCTTAAGGAACACTCTAATGCTCTTACAATTGAGAGAGACTGGTGCTTGGAAGAGCTTCAAGGGACATTTAGCCCTCTCCTATACCACACTGACCAAGTCTGAGGCCGCTCTTGCAGAGGCAAATAAGGCACGAGATTCTTCCCAGAAGAAGATTGAGAAGCTAGAGGAATATATGAGAGAGGCTCGATAAGGTTGGAAGAAGACCGAGAACGACCTTTAGGTGATGCGTCTCGAGAATCTTTCTTTAACTAAGGAGACTGTGAAGGCTAAGAAGAAAGTTCACTCTATCGTGCATGTGTCTTTTGAGAACACATTGCAATAGATGGAAAAATTTTATTTCACAGTGCAAGTTTTGCGAGAACTAGTTCACCCTGAGAAAGATACAGTAAAATTGGAGTAATAGTTGTTATCACAATAAATCATACATAGTTGTACGGTTTCCATTCAAATCAAAAGGCAATGATTTTGTTATTAATAGGATATATTTTCATTCAAATAGGAATCAATTGTAATTAAAATTCTTTCACTATTTTCCATTTGTAGTTACATTTCATGTTTGCTCTGTAAGTATAAATAGCATAGCCTTTATACTTTTTCTACACAAATATATGAATATACATTCAAATTCAAACTCCTTCTTTATATGGTGTCATGCTACCACCAATCCTTCATTGTTTAATCGCCCACGACTGCCCACAATATTTCAAATCAAGCCTCTCATATTTTCTTCATTCCTCTGATCAACCAAGACAATTACTAGTTACACAACTTCTTGATGGGGATAATTACCCCACATGGAGCCGTGAAATCACCATGACTCTAGAAGCTAAAAACAAATTTGGATTTATTGATGGCACCATCCTCAAACCAAAACCAAATAACCCCAATTTTTTAATTGGATTCATTGCAATAGCATGGTTCAATCTTGGCTTGTTCATTCCACTATTCCAACTATTTCAAATTCCATTCTTTGGATCAAAAGCACACGCGATACACGGCTCGATCTTCTTATGCATGTTAATCAGGAAAAAATCCTTGTATTTTTGAAATACGACAAGTCATTTCAAATCTCTCTCAAGGAACTAATTCTATTAGTTCTTATTATACATAACTAAAGGCCTATCGAGATGAACTTGATACTTATCATACACTTCCAACTTATGTGTATGGTGTTATACCCAATTTCAATGACATTTATACTACTGAACATATCATGAATTTTTTACAGGGCTTAAATGATTCAATTTCATCTGTTTGGAGTCAAATACTCTTAATAGATCCTCTTCCTTAGGTGCTGAAAGGACACTCTCTTTTGGTGTAGGAAGAGCGTCATTGTTCATTATTCGATTCTCATTCAATTGCAATGGAACAGTCTGCTATAACAACCCAACATACCACTAATTCTTGCAATGACAATGTTAAACCTCTCTATCATTGTTCAATTTGCGGTATTAATGGATATTCAGATAGTCGTTGTTACACTAGATTGGATAGCCTTCTTGGTGGAAACTTAATTTTGGATCTAACAAAACTCGCCATGGGCCTTCCTCTCGTGATGGTCGAGGCTCGAGACCTTATACTTCACATGGTTATCCCACTACTGTTGATATTGCTTCATCTTCAAATTCTCAACCATTGGTTAATTTGTCTCAGACTCAAATCTAACAATTACTTTCTCTTATAAAGTCTGGTAATGATAAACCTCTAACAAATTTTGCAGGTACCTCTTTTCAATGTTTTGCGTCTTTAAAACCTTCGTCCTCTCTTAGAATTTTAGATTCTAGAGAAACTCATCATATGGTATCTGATCTTTCTTTTTTTCATTCATACAAAAAACTATCCACTTCTGTTAAATTACTTGATAACAAACTTGTTCCAATACATCATATTGGCTCTATTTATTTGAAAACTGGTCTTTTGATTCCACATGTTTTACATGTTCCCTCATTTCAATTTAATTTGTTATCTATTAGCAAATTGTCACGTGATATTAACTCTTCTATCATTTTTACTTCCACTTCATGTATTTTACAAGACCAGAGGACAAAAAATACTTCTGTGATGGGTGAGCAACATGGAGGCCTTTACCTTATGAACCATTCTCAAATTATCATTTCCTCTGCAGTTTCATTTGATACTTATTTTGATTTCTAGCATTGGCATTTAGGGTCATCCAGCCCCCACTCTATCTTCCCAATTAAATAATCTTGATTCTAGCATTAAATTTTCATATAAATGTTCATGCAATGTTTGTCCTTTGGCAAAACAAACTCGTTTACAATTTTCATTAATTAGCATTTCTACTATTACATGTTTTGAGTTAGTACATTTTGATGTTTGGGGACCTTATAATAAATCTCACTCTTCCGGTGTAAATTTTTTTCTTGTTGTGGTTGACGATTTTTCAAGAAGCGCGTGAGTTTTTTTCATGCATCACAGAAGTGAAGTAAGCACACTAATTCCTCAATATTTTAAAATGATTGAAAAATAATACCATACACATTAAAAAAATTCAATTAGACAATGCACCTGAATTTTTAACTCCCGCACTAATAGTTTTTTCAAAAATTTAAAAATATTACAACAGTCAAGTGTTGCTTACACTCACACTAATATTTTTTTCAAAGATATAAGAGTATTAAACATTTATTAAATGTTACACGCACTCTATATTTCCAATCTAATTTGCCTTTAAATTTTTTGGGGTGATTGTGTTAAAAACTACTTATCTAATTAAAAATTTTAAATTCCTTCTTTTCAATAGTCAAGGTTAAAGTTAAAGGGAAAAATCTACAAGATAATATGTGTAGTTTTTTTATTTTTTTATATACAAAATAACATGTATAGTTGATACCACATAAAATAAGCATGTGGAAGAAACCGAAATAAATAAAAAAAACGCTTTTTTAAAAATTTATGACTAATATCATAGTTAACATATTTTAATAAATGTAAAATATGCATAAGGAGAAAAAACAAGAATTATATTAAAGAGAAAATGCGTGATGCATTGACCGTGTAAAATAATTTTACATTATTAATCAATTATAACTATGTATCTAATTAAATTATTTTTTATTTAATAACAATGTAAAATTGTTTTAAATTGTGTGTGCATATGTATTAAACCTTTATAATTGTATCATAAAACAAAAAATACAGAAAAAGGACAAGGAAGATTACGTTTTCCATACATGTAGACTGATGTAGTGAAAGGTCAAGGGAGTCTTAATTGTTTTTGTCATTGTGTTGAGTGAGTATATCTGTATATGCCGACAACGGGATTGGTTGCTTTTTATTTATAGATTAAATTGCACTATAATATTTAAATTTAATCATTTATAGATAATTATTTATAAATATGCTAAAATATAATGGTACTATTAGTTGATTGATTAGAGGTAGTATAATTATTTAGTTTTTTTATACGTAGATAAATTGTATCCTTTTATTTTCTTTAATAAAATTGGTTGAGCGTTTAAAATGAAGGAAAGATTTTGAAAAAAGAGAATAATAAAATCAAAATAATTAAAGGATTTAGGTGAAGCAGATTTTTGATGAGTTTTATTTTATTCATAATACAAAAATGTCAAATTTGTGTGAATTCAAAAATTATATTGGAAGAATTTTAATCAAAATACAACTGAACGCACTAAACTAATATAATTAAAATGAGAAAAGAAAATGGTTTACTGATCCCATCATAAAAATGATAGTGCACTTAAAATTTTATCCTCTAAATAAATGAGTTCTAACATAATGTTTTATATGATCCAAAGGTATTCTACAGACAACTTTTTTACTTCAAATAGCACCTCAAACACAATGAAGAAATTTCTAAAATACCTAGAATTTTAATTTTAAAATTTGAACGTATAAAATACACAATAAACTCCCTCTAAAATACATTATATTAAATATATATATATATATATATATATATATATATATATATATATATATATATATATATATATATATATATATATATATATATATATATATATATATATATATATATATATATATATATATATATATATATATATATATATATATATATATATATATATATATATATATATATATATATATATATATATATATATATATATATATATGAAGAGGGTTATATTTACTCCAAGAGTAAGGTATCAACACTTACTCCCCATCTTGACCATTAATTTTTTTCAATCTAATAGTTAAAATCAGTGAATAACTAAATATGGAGAGAGAAAATTAATACTCATTAATTTTAACTATTATATTGAGAAGAATTAACGGTTAAGATAGGGAGTAATTGTTGATAACTTACTCTTGGAGTAAATATAACCCTTATATATATATATATATATATATATATATATATATATATATATATATATATATATATATATATATATATATATATATATATATATAAGGAGCATATTGTTATACCCCAAAATTTGCCCACATATTTTTCAAGAAAACTCCAATCTGAAAATTAAGGGTCTCATATAATCATGGATTTTTATTTCAACAAATATCCTGACATATGAAATACTTAGTTTTTAGAATTTTTCTTATACAGTAATTTGGCTTGCAGTTGAATTTATTCTTACGCAAACACCAAATACTGTGTATTACTTCACACATGCTATTTATTTATTTACAGATAAATAGTACTGACACAATTGGTACAGAGTTAGATCTTTTTGCAGGCGCAGAATCAGGAAACTCAGACTGTACTGGTAACAAGTAGATTATTATTATCTTTTGTTTCCCACTAATTTTTGTACTATATTCCATTATTTGCAAAAATCTTTTCAAATCTCTTTTTCAAAAATCAAATCTCTCTTTTTTCCAACACTATCATACACTTTCTTTCAAATCTTACTTCCACTCAAATTTTCCTTTTGTACGGAATCACATCATTCCCCAACGTCTCTTTCCTTCTTTCCATTCTATAAATACCTCTCATTTTCTTCCATAAAATCTCACATCAAATTCTAACTCATCTTTCAAATTCCTATCTCATATCTATTTTCTCTTCTTCCCTGACAAGAATGGCAAAGTGGATAGAGACACTGTTTCTTACAGTCATCACCATTGCTACGGTGATCATGACTTTCTTCTGCCTGCATAGTCCTGAAGAGTGTGGACCTGCAATGGTTGCACTCCCAATCATCTACATGTTATTGTTCATAGCATGGGTCATTAATCGTCATTCTTAAAATTTGCCGTATTTCTTATTTCTTAAATGTACCGTTTATTCGTCGTACTGTTCAATATAGTATGTGATATTTGTACTGTCAGTATTAAATGTTGTACTATTTGTCATAATATTGCTTAATTACTAAGATAATATTTTGTGTGTTTTCTGCCAGTCAAATATTCCTATTTCTGTGCATTAAATGATTTTCAGGGTTATTATCGGTAATTTTGCCCGCATACCGTAAATATTAGTTATTTATTATGTCTGTGTTTTTCTAACAAGTCATGTAAATAAACTTTCATTTTTTACATAAAACAAAAACAAAAAACAACAAAAAAGAAAATTAACTTTGACTGTTGATTTTTCACTCTAACTGCTGTTTCAAATACCTGGACAGTCAGTTGACAGCCAAACTGCTGGCAGTACAATTCTCAGTGTTTTGTACCATCAATCAAATCAATCTTTCACAATTCAAAATTCCAAGATTTTTGTTCTATAAGTCTTCTGAATATCACGCAATTAGCAGAGACTCAACACTGCACAAAAATCAGGTACGCTTAACTGTCTCCTACACAAACAGTCCCTAATCAGGGTTTTTCTTGTTTTTACAGGAGCAACAAGTTTTTGAGAGCTCAAATGGATTTCATACACATCCATATATCTCAAAGTACCATCATACAAATTTTCAAACTTCAATTCACTCAGACAACAGACGACCCGTTTGACCAAAAAAGTCAACAGACAGTCAAAAATGAAATTTTTTGTCAAAGTCCATATTTTGTCAAAGGATTCATCATTTGATCATTGGATGATCATAATTCATCAAGGAAAGATCAAAAATCAACAAAACCCTAAGATTCAAAATTAGGGTTTTTGCCTGAAAAGTCAACTCAACTTTGACTGATCATAACTCTCTCATCCTTCATCCAAAAAATTCAAACCAAAGCTTGTTTTGAAGGAAATTCAATTATCTTTCAAATGCCATTGATCCCATGGTCATTGGATTCACCATTTGAAAAATATGATCAAAGACATTACAGGTCATTTTCAAAGTCAACAAAAAGACACTTTTTTCAAAAGGACACACAAGGAGATTCAAAAATCATTTTGACATGAGACCAAAGGCATTGGTTAGAGGACTCTTTGAGGTTTCCAAAAAGTGCAAGATCTCCTTCATATGACAAAAATTGAAGGATTTACACCTTGTTGAAGTTGGCTAAATTTTGGGAAAATACATGAAATCAACATTGTTCAAAATGGCATTTTTTCCAAATGGGGCCAAGTTTTCAGCATTCAAACATCATTTCCATGATATTATGGGCCTCCCACGACCAAGACAAAGCCCACATCATTTTTCTCCATTTTTTGATTTAATTTTATCATTTAAGATTAAATTAAAAAGGAAAAAAGGAAGGATAAATCATAGCTTATTTTCTAAGCTAAAAGCTCACACATGTGGCTTAATTATGCAGCAAGAAAGCTGCAAGGAAAGGCTAAGGAAAGAGCAAGCCAAGGTTGCTTGAGTTCCAAGCTTGAAAGTCAAAATTCAACAAAAGCAATCATTGTTTTTATCCCTAACACTTATTTTTGCAGGTTAATGAAGCCATCAAAAATGGCGTTTCTGACGTACAAATAGGGGAGGTTAAAAACCCCCGCTATCTGTTTAAAAAAATAAAAGAGATGGAGGTTGAAGACGACCACGCGTCCAAGCGTGGTTCGTCAGTCAACTTGTCTTCGTCCACGCAGGCAAAAGTGGGGCCAGTCTGACTTACTAAAGGTCTCGATAATCCCACGTGACTGGTCAACACAAGTGTACCATATTCTCTTCAATCTGAGCCACATTATCAATCTCAAAGCCAATCCAACGCATCATACAAGCAGTCCATATCATGCACTATCCAGCCCATCACACCTGATAAGTATCCCTTTAATTTCTATTTTATTTTCTATTTTATTTTAATTTCTTTGTTAAATTAATTAAAAATAGTTTTAAAAATCCAAAAAATACACAAAAAATATTTTTAGACTTCTAAAATAATATATTATTTTCTGAAATAAAAATATTTTATTTTTCTTCAAAATTTCAATATTTTGCATAATTAATTAGTATATATTTATATATTTGCTTCTTAATTATTCTAACCAATCAAAAAATCATAAAAAAAATTGTTTTTTATATAAAATATTGTTTATATATTATAGACTATTTTTGTACATATTTTGAATAATTTTCTCTTTAAGTTTTAATTATTTGTGTAATTATTTGCATAATTATGTTTTAATTAGCTTAATCAATTTCAAATCAATTTCAAAAATTCCAAAAAAATTAGTTTTGTTTTAAAATTAATTGACAAACATTTTGTACATATTTTAAACTTAATTTCTAGGTTTAAATTTATTTTCATCTTTTTTCTTCATTTTAATTTAATTAATCATGCATTAATTATAATTAAAACCAATCATAAAAAATCCAAAAAAAACATGTCTTTATTTTTCTTGCAATTTAAATTCCTAGATAAATGTATAGGATGTCAAATTCATGTAAATAGGCTAGTTTACATTTCCCGCACAATCGATGTAATAGCGTAGATTTACTTTCCGCACTTTACATTTCCGGACTTTAATTTCCAGCAAATATAAACTGCGTGTATGTCAAAGATAAAAATTGAACCGTTAGATCACTAACTTCAAAGATAAATATCTGAATACAAACACAATCACACTTGCACCTCTTAAGGTAATCCCTTATCATTCCTTTCAAAATCAAAGTCAAAATTCCACTGTTTTGAGTACAAAATCGAACCTTGCTTTTATATCCGGTGAAAGGATAGATTTTTAAAGGAAATAGGATAAAGACCTTACAACTCAGGGTAGACCTCCTAGTTTGCTTGCTCAAATCAACACAAACAAAATTCTCATACACTGTTGATTTTTCAAAACTTTCAAAAAAGACAATACTTTGTATACATCCAAACACGGGTTATTACAAAGTTAACGTTCTTTTCAAAACATCTTTCGAAAGATAAACAAGCATTTTGTATACATCCACACACGGATCATTACAAAATTCAATTTACAAAAGTATTTGAAACCACATATGAGCAATTTCAGAGCAATTGAAAAGTGATCGAAAAACAAGTGAGCTAAGCAAACTTAAGAGCCCATGGATAACCATGGATACAAAGGGTGCTAACACCTTCCCTTTGTATAACCTACCCCCTTACCCAGAATTTCTTAAAGGTCTTTTTTCTGTTTCTTTTATAAACCTTTCCTTAATTGGATAAAATAAAAGGTCGGTGGCGACTCTGTGAATTTTCAAAAAATGCGAAAGCATTAAGCGACAAAAAAGAGTCAGTTCACGTATCTCTACAGATCAGAGGTATGGCCCGGTATTAAAAAAAATCGGAGGTCCACAGAACTGGCGACTCTGCTGGGGAGATACTTTCAAAAACAAAATGTTTTCAAAAGGGGTTACCTTAAGAGAATAGATCACTTCGATGTTTTCAATTGATTGACTTGATTGCTCTATTTTTCAAAGGCTTGCTTGGGTATTTTGCTTGTGTGAAAGATTCTAACCCGAATCTCGAGATACCTTAAGTATATGACAATAGACCAAGGAAACTGTACGGCATGTACCGATACGGTTGATCTGGTAGTCATCGTTAGTGCGATACTTTGGTTTATACTGATGTCCCTTGAAAACGATCAAGGAGTATATTAGGCTTCCGAAATGTCATTAAACACTAATTTGTCTTAGAACCTTTTTAGTTGAACTTGACTTGTGGCCTATTAAGTGGCTAGCTTTGAAATTGATCGAAGTTAGTTATCCTCGAGGAATATTTTGATCGGCCGCTCGAGCGCCGTATTGAGATGTTACTTCCAAGGATCATAGAACCCGAATCCTATTCTAGGACAGGTTTTAACCAACTCAACTTCAGTGGGGAGGGTATCACCTATCAGCTCCATGCAAGCCTTTAAACCTAAGGCTATTGTTTGATTTGTTTTTGTGTGCCACATGTTTGCATCATAAGCATATCATTTTTTGCACCAAACACTTCAAGGATCAAAGAGTTTACCTTTGTTTTTGCAGGTAATGGCTCCCGCCACCAAAGATTACATCCGAATCAACATCTCAACGGTACCATCTGAACTAAAAGACTTAGTGTCAGAATTCCCCAGGAATGTTCAATTCACTGAAAAGCATGGTCACCTACTCCATTTGGTTACCTCAAAATTTGAAGAAGACATGATACGGGTCCTGTTCCAGTTCTTTGACCCTGAACATCATTGCTTTACCTTTCCTGATTACCAGTTGGTACCCACTTTGGAAGAATTCTCTGAACTAATGGGATTGCCTGTTCGAAATCAATTACCTTTCACTGGTTTAGAAAGGATTCCAAAACCTGAAGTCATTGCTGCTGCTTTACATCTGCGGAAATCAGAAATCGAGTCCAATTGGGAAACAAAGAGTGGAGTTAAGGGTTTACTTGCCAAGTTCTTATTGGAAAAGGCTCGACTACTGCTAGAAAACAAAAGTTATCCAGCTTTTGAGGAAGTTATGGCACTTTTGATCTATGGGTTGGTTTTATTCCCTAATCCCGACCAGTTCATAAGTGTACACATCATCAACCTTTTCCTAATCCGTAACCCGGTACCAACATTGCTGGGAGACATTCTACATTCTCTACACACTCGTACCATGAAGAAACGAGGAACTCTCATGTGCTGTATACCACTACTGGCTAGGTGGTTTACATTTCATCTTCCCCGATCAGTGTTGAGAAATGAACAAAGAATGCATTGGTCTCGCAGGATTATGTCTTTGTCTCATTCAGATATCCGGTGGAACAACTTCTTTCAAAGAGACATTACTATCATTGATCATTGTGGAGAGTACCCTAATGTGCCACTCCTTGGCATCAAAGGAGGCATCACTTACAATCCCTCTTTAGCTCTACGCCAATTCGGATATGCAAGGAGCAACGGTCCTCATGACATGATTATCCATGGCATTGTGTTTGATTACGAGAATGATTCTCATAGACACCGACGAAGGTTCATACATGCATGGGGCAGTGTCTATAGAATAGAAAGCAAAACTCTGGGGCAATGGAATTCTATTCCTATGGAACCCTACCTCAGATGGGTCCGCACTCATGCTCAGAAACTCCTTATGCCATATCCTGCTGTTCTACCTGTGACTATTGAACCAGAGGTCGAAGGATATGAACCTCAAGTTATTCTACACCCGGACATGCCAACTGACCTAGAAGAGTTGCAAAAATCTTGGGTTCAACTCAAAGAGGAAAGAGACACCTTCAAATCATACTGTCAGGACTATGAGAGAAGGATATTGGAGCTCACCGGACAGCTTCAAGAAGAACAGCAGATCAACACATTCCTGGGGGCAAAGAGAAAGCGTCCACGGGAGACCTGAAGGATCATTTATTTTATTTCTGTCTTGTAAGCCCAAATGAGGCAAAGAAAAAAGAAGCAAAAAAAAAAAAAAAAAGAAATAAATTGATTAACTAACGTTTGTTTCTTCTTTAACAAATCTAAACTCTAAGATCCTTGAAACATTGCACACACATTTCACTTCATGCATTGCATATACATTTCATACATTGCATTCATATACATTGCATATACATTTCATACATTGCATACACATGGCATCCAGTCATACACATTGCATAACAGGTTCACATGACGGATTTCTCATCTTCTCGCTGTTTATTTCAGTCAGAAGAGATGGAATCCGAAATGAGCATCAAGAATCTCGAAGCACAGAATGCCCAAGTTCAAGTGGCAATTCTGGAACTGGCAAAGGGGCAGCAAGAACTGAAAGCCCTGATAATCAAGAAGAAAAAGAAGCCCAAAGGATCTGTAGGCGTGAGTCACCTGAGAAGAAAGATCAAAATCCCAGTCAAAAAGTTCACAAAGCCACCGATCCCTGAAACAGTCGGTGATGATGAACAAGAAGACAATCAAAGCAACCAGGGTTCTGCTAAACCCTCTCTCTCTTCAAATGAAGAAAATGATCATTCTGGGGACGAACCGGATGATGAAAAATACCAACAGCTGGAAGACCGTATGAAAGCTATGGAGATACAAAAAATACCTGGCTTAGATTTCAATGATCTGGGGCTCATCTCGGATGTTGTTATCCCTCCAAAATTCAAAGTTCCTGTCTTTGCAAAATATGATGGAGTTTCTTGCCCGAAACTACATCTGAGATCCTATGTGAGGAAGATACAACCTCATACAACGGATAACAAATTGTGGATTCACTTCTTCCAAGAAAGTCTGTCGGGTACACAACTCGAGTGGTACTATCAGCTGGAAAATACCAAGGTTCATACTTGGGAAGAATTAGC
Organism: Vicia villosa; assembly: GCF_029867415.1. Taxonomy (NCBI): domain Eukaryota; kingdom Viridiplantae; phylum Streptophyta; class Magnoliopsida; order Fabales; family Fabaceae; genus Vicia; species Vicia villosa. The sequence continues at coordinate 54,471,673 of NC_081182.1, read as the reverse complement.
TGCTGCTTTTTACAAACAGTACCAATACAATGCTGATCTTGCGCCAACCCGTACTCAACTAAGGGGCATGTCTATGGGACCAAAAGAAAGTTTCAAAGGATATGCACAAAAGTGGAGAGATATGGCTGGAAGGGTTCAACCACCCTTATCTGATCGCGAACTAGTTGACATGTTCATGGGCACTTTAACTGGCCCTTTCTATAGCCATTTGCTGGGAAGCTCATCATCAGGTTTCACTGACCTGATACTGACCGGAGAACGTGTCGAAAGTGGCATTCAAAATGGAAAAATTCAAATAGGTTCCACCTCTGGTACTACAAAAAGGCCCATCAGCGGGAGAAATGAGGTCAATGCAACACAAATTCAAAAAAGTCGCAAAAGTGAGCAGCATCAATCTGTAGGGGCAGTTCTGATCTCCGCATCTGCACCTCAAAAAGATCAACAGCCAAAATATACGCATCGACCAGATGCACCAAGAAGAAATTTCACCAAAATCAACATGCCAATTTCTCAGGCATTGCAGCACTTGCTAAAAGCAGATCTGATCACCTTAAGAGGTCCTCCAAGGAATGTCAACACTTCCTCTCCGAATTATCGCCCTGATGCGACATGTGCCTATCACTCAAACTGTCCAGGACATGACGCAGATCACTGCTGGGCCCTGAAAAATAAAATACAAGATATGATAGATGCTGGTGAAATTGAGTTCGATCCTCCAGAAACTCCAAATGTCATCACTGCACCTATGCCAAAGCATGACAAAACTGTCAACGCTATCCTGGACACTGTTTACATCTATGATGTGAACGAATTATCAACTCCACTCTGCGAAGTCAAAGGAAAGCTAATCCGAGCTGGTTACTTTCCAGGGTGTGACCCCGACTGCTTTTACTGCTCCTGCCTGCCCAATGGTTGTGAAAATCTGAGGATGGGAATTCAAAAATGGATGGATCGCCGTATCATTATGTTTGAGAGGCTCCCTTCTATGGACGTGCTGTGCGAAGTCTTTGCAAACGGGATGAGAATAGAGGATGCCTCAGTGATCTCCAGCTTACCATTCAAAATCTCTGCCAAGGCTCCATTCAAAATTTCTGCTACACTCAAAGTGGCATCAGTAGTCATTGCTAGTCCAACTCCATTTCCATACTCCTCAGACAAAGCTGTCCCATGGGGATATGACACTAATGTTTACATTCATGGAGTTAAGCAGGGTACCTCGACTGAAGAGACCGCAAAGTTAACTACTCCAACTGTGGGTAATATTGTGGGTACCAGCAAGATCACGAGAAGTGGAAGAATCTTTTCACCAGAAATTTCTCCAAATGTTGCTGCTGGTCCAGTCCGAGTCCCAGTTCCTAATCAAAATGTCAACGCTCGAGGCAAAGAGCCACAAGTTGAACAAGTTCAAACCCCGGTGGAGATCACTGCTGAGGATCCATCAAAGCAAGAAATGGAGGAAATATTGAAAATCATCTGCAAGAGTGATTACAATATTGTTGAGCAACTGGGGCACACTGCTTCAAAAATCTCAATGCTATCTCTGCTAAAATATTCAGAAGCTCATGCCAAAGCTCTGATGAAGTTCCTGAAAGCTGCGCATGTGCCTCAAGAGATCTCAGTCGACCAATTTGAGAATTGTGTTGCCAATCTAACCGTGAGCAATGGTCTCGGTTTCTCCGATGTGGATCTAACCCCTGCTGGGAAAAAATCACAACAAAGCCTTACATATCTCCATTGAATGTAATGGCACCACTCTATCTCATGTGCTAGTAGATAACGGTTCTTCTCTGAACGTGTTACCGAAAACAGTACTAGAAAAGCTTGACTTCGAAGGAATTGTGTTACAACCAAGCGATGTTGTGGTAAGAGCCTTTGACGGGTCAACCAGAACGGTATACGGAAAAGTGAATCTCCCAATCAGAGTGGGTTCTCAAATCTTTGATTCTATCTTTTACGTAATGGAAATTCACCCAGCCTACTCCTGTTTACTTGGACGCCCTTGGATACATGGGGCAAACGCTGTAACTTCTACCCTGCATCAGAAGTTAAAATATCCAGTAAAAGGAAAGATTGTCACAGTCTATGGCGAAGAGGAATATGTGGTTAGTCACCTAAGCAATTCCAAATATGTCGAGTTGGAGGACGAATTCATCGAAACTCCATGCCAATCATTTGAGGTGGTCTCTCCAGATGTCTCTACCACCAAGCATATTCCTGCTACTCCAACTACAACTATGGCTTCTCTCAAAGATGCCAAAGCCATGATTGAACAGGGTGATTGCACAGTATGGGGACAGCTTCCCGATATACCCTACAAATCTGACAAGCTAGGTCTGGGCTATGATAGTGAAAATCAAAAGAATGATCAAAGTCCTCGTTCTGGAGGATTAATGTCACACTTCGTCAGCCAAGAAGTAAACGCTATTGAAGATGAAGGAGTGTTCTTGAACCATATCATTCAGCCATATCCAGATGAAATTCCACCCATTTCCATGGGAATGTGGGATGCTGTGGGAGAACCAAACGGCGGGTATAATTATCAGTATGCCGAACCTCAGAATTCTTATATTGCTATGGAGGACCTTACCCCGACTGGATGGGGTGATGAAGTTGGAAATGATCAAATTTTCACAAGTCCCGCCACTGAGCAATATCAAAATCCACCCAAAGAAGTATGGGACACGCTAGGAGAACCCAGCGGCAAATATGACTATATGGTGAAATATTCCGCTCCTCCGAGCTCACAAATTGCCATGGAGGACATTGTCCCAACTGGATGGGATGAACATTACGATGACAATTTCGCTCTTGAAAAAGCCAGGGAAATACCAAATAACGAGGGTTGCTTTCTGTCAGCATACACTCCTCACCAAGATGCACAAGTCTCTATTCAAGACATCATCCCGACTTCATGGGACGGCCTTATCGAGCATCTCGCTCAGCCGACAGAGATATCTCAGCCTGGGCTCTCGTATCCAGCAGAGTATATCCCTTATCCCGAAGGATCACCGGCTCATTTTCCCACTAATGAAATCAATGCTGTGGAAGATGAAAAAGACAACTGCAACTGGAACAGCTGGGTACCCCCTGCTCACAACAGTGGATTGAACAACTGGAAAGCTGAGGATGTGATCTCCTTTGACCAGGAGTAAATGCCATTTCCTGTTTTCTTTGTGTATATTGTGCAAAGATAAAAGTGGTTCCTGAACAATCGAACCATGAGCTTGAAAAGCCGTGTGCCTTAGCACACTGGTCCTTCTATAAGGGCTTATCATATCATGATCATGTGCATTCAATAAAATCATGGGACGCTTGCATATTTAAATTTTGTGATCCTTTTTCCTTCTTTCTTCGCTTTCAAATAGCTATGTTTTTTCTTCACACATACTCACATAATTAACTTGCAGATTCACATACACTCTGGATCCAGTCAACAACGATTCTGCTATTGCCCGTCATGACTTTGAAAATCCGATCTACCAAACTGAGGACGAAAGTGAGGAAGATTGTGAAGTGCCAAGAGAACTTGCAAGGCTGCTAGAACAAGAAGACAAGGCCATACAGCCTCACGAGGAGCCAATTGAGGTCATCAACTTGGGCAGCAACGAAGAAAAGAAAGAAGTCAAAATAGGGGCTGATTTAGAACACAGCGTCAAGCAAAGACTGATTCAAATGCTGCGAGACTACGTCGAGATATTCGCCTGGTCCTATGAGGATATGCCAGGCCTTGACACGGACATCGTAGTTCATCGCCTACCAATCAAAGAAGGTAGCACTCCAGTCAAACAGAAACTACGAAGGAGTAGGCCTGATATGTCAAAAAAGATCAAAGACGAGGTTGAAAAACAGTTCAATGCCGGATTCCTAAAAGTTGTAAGTTATCCTCCTTGGATAGCTAACATCGTCCCTGTACCTAAAAAAGACGGGAAAGTCAGAATGTGCGTGGACTACAGAGATCTGAACCGGGCAAGTCCCAAAGATGATTTCCCTTTACCACACATCGATGTACTGGTTGACAATACCGCACAATGCAAGGTATTCTCCTTTATGGACGGATTCTCAGGGTACAATCAAATCAAGATGGCACCCGAAGACATGGAAAAAACAACCTTCACAACACCCTGGGGAACCTTTTGTTACAAAGTAATGCCCTTTGGTCTGAAAAACGCAGGAGCAACCTATCAACGTGCAATGGTAGCGCTATTTCATGATATGATTCATCAAGAAATAGAGGTGTATGTCGATGACATGATTGCAAAATCCAACACCGAGGAAGAACATTTGGGTCATTTACACAAGTTGTTTGACAGACTCAAGAAATACAAGTTGCGACTGAACCCAAATAAGTGTACCTTTGGAGTAAGATCCGGCAAACTCTTAGGTTTCATCGTCAGCAGCAAAGGTATTGAGGTTGATCCCGCCAAGGTTAAAGCCATTCAAGAAATGCCTATACCTCGTACCGAGAAACAAGTCAGAGGATTCTTGGGACGTCTGAATTACATCGCCCGATTTATTGCCCACATGACTACTACTTGTGTGCCGATCTTCAAACTGTTGAAGAAAGATCAAGTGGAAAGGTGGAATGACAAATGCCAGTTAGCCTTTGACAAAATCAAAGAATATCTCCAAAAACCTCCAATCTTGTTGCCACCTGTGGAAGGCAGACCTCTGATAATGTACCTAACTGTGTTAGAAGACTCAATGGGGTGTGTACTAGGACAACATGACGAATCCGGCCGAAAGGAGCACGCAATCTACTATCTTAGCAAAAAGTTTACCGATTGTGAAACAAGATACTCACTACTCGAAAAAACTTGTTGTGCCTTAGCTTGGGCAGCTCGCCGACTAAGACAGTACATGCTAAATCACACCACTTTCCTAATCTCCAAGATGGATCCCATCAAATACGTGTTCGAAAAACCTGCTCTCTCTGGAAGAATAGCGAGATGGCAAATGATCTTAACAGAATATGACATTCAATACACTTCACAAAAAGCAATCAAAGGAAGTGTGGTAGCTGATCATCTGGCTCATCAAGCAGTGGATGATTATCAAGCATTGAACTTTGACTTCCCAGACGAAGACATTATGCTAGTCAATGACTACAAACAACCAGGACCAGAAGAAGGACCCGGGCCAGGATCCCGGTGGACTATGGTTTTTGACGGAGCTTCTAATGCACTTGGCAATGGCATCGGAGCTGTGATCATTTCCCCCGCAGGAGGTTACACACCATTCACTGCCAGGTTATGCTTCAATTGCACTAACAATATAGCCGAATACGAAGCATGTATTCTGGGTCTCAAAGCTGCAATCGATCTAAGAATCAAATTCCTGGAAGTCTACGGAGACTCGGCCTTGGTAATCTACCAAGTCAAAGGGGAATGGGACACGAAGCACCCAAATCTAATTCCTTACAAAGAATATGTGCTGAGTTTGATTCTTTACTTCGAAGAAATCACTTTCGAACACATCCCACGCGAGGAAAATCAACTAGCTGATGCTTTAGCTACCATGTCATCCATGTTCAAAGTCAGGTGGGACAACGAGGCGCCTATGATCACCATCTACAGGCAAGATGAACCATCCTATTGCAATGAGATCAATACCGAAGGAACCGAGGAAAAACCATGGTTCCATGAGGTAAAAAGATATCTCGAAGCTCAGGAGTACCCTGAAGGGGCATCCATTAATGACAGAAAGTTTCTAAGGAGATTTGCTGCCAAATTCTTTCTAAGCAATGGAACCCTATACAAACGCAACCATGACTCGACTTTACTTCGCTGTGTAAACAAGAAGGAAGCAGAACAGATCATGGAAGAAATACACAATGGTGCCTTCGGTACTCATTCCAGTGGACATACAATGGCTAAAAAGATCCTTAGAGCAGGTTATTACTGGTCTACCATGGAAACAGACTGCCATCATCACTCCCGAACATGTCACAAATGCCAGATATACGCTGACAAAGTACATGTACCTCCAGTTCCATTAAGCGTCCTGACGGCTCCTTGGCCTTTTGCAATGTGGGGTATTGATATGATTGGAGAAATCAAACCTACTGCCTCCAACGGACATCGCTTTATCCTGGTCGCTATTGACTACTTCACAAAGTGGGTAGAAGCAGCTTCATTTGCTTCTGTCACCAAAAATGTGGTGGCCCGGTTCATCAAATACAATCTCATTTGTCGGTATGGCATCCCTGAACGGATTATCACGGACAATGGCACAAATCTAAACAACAGAATGATTACTGAACTTTGCACACAGTTCAAGATCAAACATCATAATTCCTCTCCATATCGACCAAAGATGAACGGCGCGGTGGAAGCTGCCAACAAGAACATCAAGAAAATCATACAAAAAATGACAGTAACCTACAAAGACTGGCATGAGATGTTACCTTTTGCTCTTCATGGTTATCGCACATCTGCGCGTACTTCAACAGGGGCAACTCCATTCTCCTTAGTCTATGGTATGGAGGCAGTTCTTCCAATTGAAATTCAGATTCCTTCCCTAAGGATTATGAAAGAAGCCAATCTAGACGAAGACGATTGGATTCAAACACGGTTGGACCAGATAAACTTGATTGATGAGAAAAGGCTCGCAGCTATTTGTCATGGTCAGCTATACCAAAAGCGTATGATCAAAGCCTTCAACAAAAAAGTCAAAAGTCAAGCATACCAAACTGGTGGCTTGGTTGTCAAACGCATCATCTTACCACAAGGTGATCCCAGAGGCAAATGGACTCCCACCTACGAGGGACCATTCATAATCAAGAAAATATTCTCCGGCGGCGCCATGTTGCTTACCACCATGGATGGCGAGGATTTCCCACACCCTGTGAATGCTGACATAGTCAAAAAATACTTCTCTTAAAAAAAAAAAAAAAAAACAGCTCGCTAAGTTGAAAACCTGAAAGGGCAACTTAGGCAAAAATGAGCGTCTCGGTGGATTGAAAACCCGAAAGGGCGGTCCAGGCAAAAATTAGAGACTAAACAAATACTATCCCGGTAGGCTGAAAACCTGAAAGGGCGGCCTAGGCAAAAGTTAGGGAATGAAGCATACAACTGTGTTCCGTTCAGCTGCCTACTCACCATCAAGATTCAACACCTCAAAGACACCGATCAGTCTAATCACTTTCTTCCAACAAGTGAGGGATGAGATGCTCGAAGACAGATTGGCAATAGCAGAGTTGAAACTTGACTGGATCATTTTCACATAGCTATTTATCTTCATAAATATTTTTCAAAACTTTCTGACAGTTTCCTACTTCTAGGATTGTTGTCTCCCTGTGCTAACCCGCCTATCATGGCTCTTTTCAATGCAGCTCTTTCAAAAATCACTATTTTCATTTTTTCTGTTTAAATACGTAAGCATCCCAATGATAATTTTGAATGAACATATGCATTTGAATATGATTGATGTTTACCAGGAAAAACAGGAATGGCATTCAGGAAATGTCCCGATCATCTGGACATCATTCCATCAGAAGGAAATCACCAAGAGAAACGCATTTCTCAGCAAATTCCTCAAAAAGATTTTCTCTTCAAAAGAAGTCTTATTCCCCAGCAGGTTTGTTCCAGATTACTATCTTCAGAAGGTGTGATCCCCGCACCCGGACTTGGTCAGATAGTGCATCGGAGGATTATGCATCTTCCTCATTCCCATTTGAAAGGGCATCAGAACTTCCAGTTACCTTTGGTTCCCCAAGCAGTAGTCAAAGATCCTTCAACGGGATACCCGGGTTCTCAAAGAATTTCCCCAGACGAGGGTACTCAAGCAAGACAAAAGATCATCAACGATCACAATACATTCATGTCCAGCTGACTAGTGGGAATTTATTTTTCCAATTAGAAGCTTGACATCATTCATACATTCATACATTCATACATTCACATATTCATACATCATACATCATGCATCATACATCATACATCATGCACAACATAACATGCATATTTCTCCGGGAATATCTCACATTTACATGCATCATAAACATTGCATATCACTAACTTGATTTTTCAGGTAGGCAGATATCTTCAACAAAGATGTTCTCAATCACATGCCGTGTTCACCTGAATTCCATGAACGGTTCTCTCAGATATAATCAAGCCGAAGATTCATTCTGATCACTTACCAACTCAAAAACAGACATCACAGATCTAAAGTTGATACCTCAGACGGTTCCAGAACGATCTAGCATCACAGATCTAAAGCGATACCTCAGACGGTTCCAGAACGATCTAGCATCACAGATCTAAAGCGATACCTCAGACGGTTCCAAAACGATCTAGCATCACAGATCTAAAGCGATACCTCAGACGGTTCCAGAACGATCTAACATTGCAGATCTAAAGCGATACCTCAGACGGTTCCAAAACGATCTAACATTGCAGATCTAAAGCGATACCTCAGACGGTTCCAGAACGATCTAACATTGCAGATCTAAAGCGATACCTCAGACGGTTCCACAATGATCAACTTCCAAAATCTAAATCGGAAAAAACTTTGGACAAGTTCCGTAACGATTATCTTCCAAGACTTAAAGCGGTAACCTTGGACGGTTCCGAAACAGTCAACACAAAGACTTTCAAATCCTTCATCAAGATATAATCAATGGATTCATTCTGATGAACAAACCCTCAACCCATTTACCAGGTGGCATCTGAAAGCCCATCTCAGGTAATGTTTCAATCTGCCAACAACATTTCGCAGACGACATTCAAATGCAACTTCCAACATCTCTTCTGATCAAGGTAAGTGCAAATTTTCAGGGCATCTAAATATTCAATCATCTTCTACCTTCAGATTTCAGACAATCTCTTCAGGTTTAAGAAGATTGAATAGGGGCAACTGTTATACCCCAAAATTTGCCCACATATTTTTCAAGAAAACTCCAATCTGAAAATTAAGGGTCTCATATAATCATGGATTTTTATTTCAACAAATATCCTGACATATGAAATACTTAGTTTTTAGAATTTTTCTTATACAGTAATTTGGCTTGCAGTTGAATTTATTCTTACGCAAACACCAAATACTGTTTATTACTTCACACATGCTATTTATTTATTTACAGATAAATAGTACTGACACAATTGGTACAGAGTTAAATCTTTTTGCAGGCGCAGAATCAGGAAACTCAGACTGTACTGGTAACAAGTAGATTATTATTATCTTTTGTTTCCCACTAATTTTTGTACTATATTCCATTATTTGCAAAAATCTTTTCAAATCTCTTTTTCAAAAATCAAATCTCTCTTTTTTCCAACACTATCATACACTTTCTTTCAAATCTTACTTCCACTCAAATTTTCCTTTTGTACGGAATCACATCATTCCCCAACGTCTCTTTCCTTCTTTCCATTCTATAAATACCTCTCATTTTCTTCCATAAAATCTCACATCAAATTCCAACTCATCTTTCAAATTCCTATCTCATATCTATTTTCTCTTCTTCCCTGACAAGAATGGCAAAGTGGATAGAGACACTGTTTCTTACAGTCATCACCATTGCTACGGTGATCATGACTTTCTTCTGCCTGCATAGTCCTGAAGAGTGTGGACCTGCAATGGTTGCACTCCCAATCATCTACATGTTATTGTTCATAGCATGGGTCATTAATCGTCATTCTTAAAATTTGCCGTATTTCTTATTTCTTAAATGTACCGTTTATTCGTCGTACTGTTCAATATAGTATGTGATATTTGTACTGTCAGTATTAAATGTTGTACTATTTGTCATAATATTGCTTAATTACTAAGATAATATTTTGTGTGTTTTCTGCCAGTCAAATATTCCTATTTCTGTGCATTAAATGATTTTCAGGGTTATTATCGGTAATTTTGCCCGCATACCGTAAATATTAGTTATTTATTATGTCTGTGTTTTTCTAACAAGTCATGTAAATAAACTTTCATTTTTTACATAAAACAAAAACAAAAAACAACAAAAAAGAAAATTAACTTTGACTGTTGATTTTTCACTCTAACTGCTACATCAATACCTGAACAGTCAGTTGACAGCCAAACTGCTGGCAGTACAATTCTCAGTGTTTTGTACCATCAATCAAATCAATCTTTCACAATTCAAAATTCCAAGATTTTTGTTCTAGAAGTCTTCTGAATATCACGCGATTAGCAGAGACTCAACACTGCACAAAAATCAGGTACGCTTAACTGTCTCCTACACAAACAGTCCCTAATCAGGGTTTTTCTTGTTTTTACAGGAGCAACAAGTTTTTGAGAGCTCAAATGGATTTCATACACATCCATATATCTCAAAGTACCATCATACAAATTTTCAAACTTCAATTCACTCAGACGCACCGTCAGCAGCTCAAACAGTCAACAGACGACCCGTTTGACCAAAAAAGTCAACAGACAGTCAAAAATGAAATTTTTTGTCAAAGTCCATATTTTGTCAAAGGATTCATCATTTGATCATTGGATGATCATAATTCATCAAGGAAAGATCAAAAATCAACAAAACCCTAAGATTCAAAATTAGGGTTTTTGCCTGAAAAGTCAACTCAACTTTGACTGATCATAACTCTCTCATCCTTCATCCAAAAAATTCAAACCAAAGCTTGTTTTGAAGGAAATTCAATTATCTTTCAAATGCCATTGATCCCATGGTCATTGGATTCACCGTTTGAAAAATATGATCAAAGACATTACAGGTCATTTTCAAAGTCAACAAAAAGACACTTTTTTCAAAAGGACACACAAGGAGATTCAAAAATCATTTTGACATGAGACCAAAGGCATTGGTTAGAGGACTCTTTGAGGTTTCCAAAAAGTGCCAGATCTCCTTCATATGACAAAAATTGAAGGATTTACACCTTGTTGAAGTTGGCTAAATTTTGGGAAAATACATGAAATCAACATTGTTCAAAATGGCATTTTTTCCAAATGGGGCCAAGTTTTCAGCATTCAAACATCATTTCCATGATATTATGGGCCTCCCACGACCAAGACAAAGCCCACATCATTTTTCTCCATTTTTTGATTTAATTTTATCATTTAAGATTAAATTAAAAAGGAAAAAAGGAAGGATAAATCATAGCTTATTTTCTAAGCTAAAAGCTCACACATGTGGCTTAATTATGCAGCAAGAAAGCTGCAAGGAAAGGCTAAGGAAAGAGCAAGCCAAGGTTGCTTGAGTTCCAAGCTTGAAAGTCAAAATTCAACAAAAGCAATCATTGCTTTTAGCTTCAAATTTAAGCACTCCAAGGCCTATAAATGAAGCTGCATATTTCACAAGCAAGAAGAGCCAAGACACCCACGAAAATATAGCAAGCATAGCATAGAAACACACCAAACTTCTCTCAAAATTCCATAACTTTGTAATTTTCAATTTCATATTTCCAATCAATATCAATACAATACAATCATTCCAATCATCTTCTAAGATCATATAAAGTAAGAACAAACTCTTTGTGTGGTCCCATGAGAGTCGTATCACGTGCATAAGTGTTCTTCATATTCATACATGAACAATTTTCGTTTTCTTATATTTAATTAACCTCAATATAAACTAATCATTCTAATGAGTTCATGAGGTCCTATAGGGCAGGTCTGGGCTTTAACATGTGAGTTTCCACGTGAGGATAGCTCTATGCCATTAACAAGTGTTCTTGCATGCTTAAGCCTTAACCTCTTCGAATCCATAGTTACAGTGTCCAAATGGCAAAACTAACACCACCATCGTGTTCAGGAGGTGATTTTAAGTAGATCTGGGTCACTTGTTTTTATCCCTAACACTTATTTTTGCAGGTTAATGAAGCCATCAAAAATGGCGTTTCTGACGTACAAATAGGGGAGGTTAAAAACCCCCGCTATCTGTTTAAAAAAATAAAAGAGATGGAGGTTGAAGACGACCACGCGTCCAAGCGTGGTTCGTCAGTCAACTTGTCTTCGTCCACGCAGGCAAAAGTGGGGCCAGTCTGACTTACTAAAGGTCTTGATAATCCCACGTGACTGGTCAACACAAGTGTACCATATTCTCTTCAATCTGAGCCACATGATCAATCTCAAAGCCAATCCAACGCATCATACAAGCAGTCCATATCATGCACTATCCAGCCCATCACACCTGATAAGTATCCCTTTAATTTCTATTTTATTTTCTATTTTATTTTAATTTCTTTGTTAAATTAATTAAAAATAGTTTTAAAAATCCAAAAAATACACAAAAAATATTTTTAGACTTCTAAAATAATATATTATTTTCTGAAATAAAAATATTTTATTTTTCTTCAAAATTTCAATATTTTGCATAATTAATTAGTATATATTTATATATTTGCTTCTTAATTATTCTAACCAATCAAAAAATCATAAAAAAAATTGTTTTTTATATAAAATATTGTTTATATATTATAGACTATTTTTGTACATATTTTGAATAATTTTCTCTTTAAGTTTTAATTATTTGTGTAATTATTTGCATAATTATGTTTTAATTAGCTTAATCAATTTCAAATCAATTTCAAAAATTCCAAAAAAATTAGTTTTGTTTTAAAATTAATTGACAAACATTTTGTACATATTTTAAACTTAATTTCTAGGTTTAAATTTATTTTCATCTTTTTTCTTCATTTTAATTTAATTAATCATGCATTAATTATAATTAAAACCAATCATAAAAAATCCAAAAAAAACATGTCTTTATTTTTCTTGCAATTTAAATTCCTAGATAAATGTATAGGATGTCAAATTCATGTAAATAGGCTAGTTTACATTTCCCGCACAATCGATGTAATAGCGTAGATTTACTTTCCGCACTTTACATTTCCGCACTTTAATTTCCAGCAAATATAAACTGCGTGTATGTCAAAGATAAAAATTGAACCGTTAGATCACTAACTTCAAAGATAAATATCTGAATACAAACACAATCACACTTGCACCTCTTAAGGTAATCCCTTATCATTCCTTTCAAAATCAAAGTCAAAATTCCACTGTTTTGAGTACAAAATCGAACCTTGCTTTTATATCCGGTGAAAGGATAGATTTTTAAAGGAAATAGGATAAAGACCTTACAACTCAGGGTAGACCTCCTAGTTTGCTTGCTCAAATCAACACAAACAAAATTCTCATACACTGTTGATTTTTCAAAACTTTCAAAAAAGACAATACTTTGTATACATCCAAACACGGGTTATTACAAAGTTAACGTTCTTTTCAAAACATCTTTCGAAAGATAAACAAGCATTTTGTATACATCCACACACGGATCATTACAAAATTCAATTTACAAAAGTATTTGAAACCACATATGAGCAATTTCAGAGCAATTGAAAAGTGATCGAAAAACAAGTGAGCTAAGCAAACTTAAGAGCCCATGGATAACCATGGATACAAAGGGTGCTAACACCTTCCCTTTGTATAACCTACCCCCTTACCCAGAATTTCTTAAAGGTCTTTTTTCTGTTTCTTTTATAAACCTTTCCTTAATTGGATAAAATAAAAGGTCGGTGGCGACTCTGTGAATTTTCAAAAAATGCGAAAGCATTAAGCGACAAAAAAGAGTCAGTTCACGTATCTCTACAGATCAGAGGTATGGCCCGGTATTAAAAAAAATCGGAGGTCCACACATATCAAGTGAGAGCATTTTTAAATGAGAGATGAGAGGAAGAAATATCAACCATTGGATTCATCAAGAGAGAGAAATTAATAGTCTCATTAATGTATTAACATTCTCTCTCTTGATGAATTCAATAGTTGATATTTCTTCCTCTCATCTCTCATTATTCTCTCTCTTGATGAATCCAATGGTTGATATTTCTTCCTCTCATCTCTCATTTAAAATTGCTCTTGCTCTCACTTGATATGCTCCCTATATATATATATATATATATATATATATATATATATATATATATATATATATATATATATATATATATATATATAGGGGACGACTCAAGTGAGAACACTTGGTTATTATGATAAATGAGAACAATGAATCACGATCATTAAATTTTGATTTTGTTGATTTTAATGGACTAGATTGGTTTCTCTAAAAATTTACGGATATTCAACACACAAGAACTTTATCCAATCTCAAAACTACGCAAAAATAAAGTAAAAAAAAGTTCAGATTTTAAATTTCAAATATTTAAGAGATATTTATTTCAATTTGCAGAAGTTTTTAAACTATTTAATGCATGTTTATCACAATTTATGAAAAGTATAACCAAAACCAAAACCAGCACAATAACTTACTCTTAAGGGTTAATGAACTTTTTCGTCCATTTAAATATTTCTAATTTCATTTTTAGTCTCTCCAAAATTTTCCTTCAAGAAATCGTCCCTTCAAAATTTTTCTTCCGAACTATTGGTCCCTAACGTCAAATTTCGTAGCTAATCGGTGGCTAAAATCGTAGCTAATCTCTAGTAAATTTGACGTTAGGGACCAATAGTTTAGACAAAAAATTTTGAAGGGATGATTTCTTAAAGGAAAATTTTAGAGGGACTAAAAACGAAATCTGCAATATTTAGAGGACCAAAAAGTGCATTAACCCTACTCTTAAAACACCATGCTATTTCACATTCTAAAATCAAAACCATCATTAGAAAACAAGGAATAATATCTTTCACTTTATCGCACTGGTAAAATAAGAAACTACCATGCTATTTCATATTCTATAGCTGAATGAAGCATTGTTGTCATCACTATATCATAACAGCTTGTTCTCGTTGGCTTTGAAAATCTTTGTTTTTTTTTCCACTTCTGCTCCTTGTTTTTTCTGACATACAAAACAATAGTTTCATTAAAACCCAACATAATCTCAAATAACATGGAAAAACTATTCAGCAAAAGTTGAAACAATCAACATTAACTTAATAACAATGAACATATATTGAATCAAATGATCTATCTTCTTAGGGGAAATCAAGTCACAAAATAACATGGAAAAACCATTCAGCAAAAGTTGAAACAATCTATATAAATTTTCACCAAGAGCTTCATATTGTTGTAATTCTTAACATACAAATAAAAATATAATTATATTGGTAATTTGTGATAACAAATTATAAGCAAACGTGCAATTTTAGTACTCAGTTGATAAAAGTAAGTTTTACAATTATCGTATTTATATTGACGGATGGTTTTAAAAACCGCTTAATAATTTTTAAGATTTTAAGTAGAAAAGAGTTGTATATTTGTTGTGATGCGTGAAAATAAATGACATAAAGTAAACGATAGAAAATAAAAAGGAAATTTTGGTGTTAATAGTCGAAAAACTGACTAGAGGTAGATTTCGTCTTTACATATTTATCATGTGCACCCATAAATCAATAATATGCTTTTGTACTCAGCTGTTAAGTCGTTATTCTCATTTGTATCTCCTTTAGGTCTCAACGTCGTGAGATCAATGCATTACACAATAGTCGATATATCTGACTATTATCCAACACAGAGCATTAAATTCTGACAGTTATAAAGCATTAAGTCTCCACACCGATCCATACTACAGATGTATAAATATTGAACCTAATCATATCTCTAGACGCTAATATCCAATAGATGATTATCTTAGATCTAGTAATGACAGATAACTTTTGATGTGAGGTCACACCATGAAAACGAGTTTTATGTAACAAAAGCTAAAACAAACATTAAGATTAAACAGTCACAAATATTAAAACATGAATAGAATTACATAGAACGTCGTGACCTATTTATTACATGAATATAATGACTACATCTAACCCCCAACAAAGATATTTTAGCTACGCTTACTCATTATAGTGTAACTGCCAGTAATTCTGCAAAGCTGGTCTTGGAAGTTTAGTTGCCCTGTCACTTGAGTAGCACTTCCTCCTTCAAGCTTGCAGACCAAAGTGAGCCTACTCTAATTATGTACTACCTCCCTCCACCAAAATTCTCTTTGCAATAAACTCGATGCCTTTGTTTATATACAACATTTTGGACCTTTTGTTAGACGCACCGTCCTTGTGCCTAGCACACCTACTGGACTCCGTCCCGCCTATTATTTTCCTTAGTAAAAAGTGCTTGCATGTCTGCCACGCGGTCCTAGCCATCTAGCGCACCTACCATTTGACTAACGAGTTAACCCTTACTTCACCATGGATTACTTACATCTAATTGTGCCACATGACATTCTTCCTACACTTAGCGCGTCTATGATGGGCATGGCTAGTCTAGTATTACATGGTTTTATTTGCCTTGACTTGATTTTTGCATGCTGAGTCGTAGTTTTTCAGTCATTTTCACATGTTCTCTTAATTAATTCATATTAGAAAAGTCCAAACATACATTTTCTTTTTCCAGTCCATACCTCTGTATTTCACGTACTCTTATATTATAGTCACCCAACCGATAAGACTTCCATATTTATATTCGAGAAACGTTACCATAGAGGCTCTTCTTCATCAATAAATTTTCATTTCCACCCGCTAATTAGAGATAAGTTAAAAAGCTCCATACCCTTAATGCCTAACCCTATATTATTTTTATAGTGAAAATGTACTTCCACCTAGCCAGAAAAACTTTTTATTTATCACTTAAACTTCCCTAATTTTTTTATTGCTTTCAACATCCTTACAACCTTCTTTAGGTCTTTGTAAAAAAAATAATAAAGGTAGGCTTGACAAAAAAAATTAACATAACTCTACAACATAGAAATGAGTATTTGTATTTTCAAATTGTCAATCCATTGTGCATTGAGTCAATAACATGATTTTAAGTAGAGATCGTTCTCACATTGTCACTTACAAGGATATCAAGAAATTTAAATGGTATATAAGTGACACTGCAAGAGAGAATAACAAGTGTGAATTGGAAACTTTGTGAAACAAAGTGTGAGGAAGTCTCACATTGATACGAAAAGTGGAGACTTAAGAATTTATAAGTGAGAGAACCACACAACTATCACCTTATGATTTGGGTGAGTATGTGAGCAATTGATTTGAGTGAAGGACCGACTCGCTTGTATTGAAAATACTCCCCACATGTTGGTGGATAGAAGGGGTCCGATTGAAGAATGTCAACAATGATACAATGGGGAGCATTGTTGATAGACTCACACTTAGGGAGGAGTGTTGAGAATAACAAGTGTGAGTTGAAAACTTTGAGAAACAAAGTGTGGGGAAGTCCCACATTGATTAAAAAAATGGGGCTTGAGAATCCACACATCTACCACCTTAAGGTTTTGAGTGAGTAGTGTGTCTCTCACAAAGGTGTGTTGCTCATAAAGAAATGTCCCAATGCTCGCTCATGTTGACCCCAAAATCGTTGACCCAACAAAATAAACACCAAAACATTAATTTTTATTCCAACCAACTATTTTAAATAGCCTTTACAAATTAAGATGGCATTGTGCGCAAATTGGAACATCAAGAAAACAACATCATTTCTACTTTTCAAGCCACACTTCAAGAAAAAATTATTTTAGCGTCGGTCAAAAGCCATCGTTAAAAGGGAAAAAAATGACGCTAAAGGGTGTTAGCATCAGCCTAGTTGAGGCGAAGATTACAAAGCCGAACGCAAAGCGTAGCATTCAGTCGACGATATCGTTAGTGTCAATTTAATGAAACGCTAACTAAACGTTAATACACAAAAGTCGACGCTAGAGTACAAACATGCACTACTAAAAAATTGTAATTTAGAGAGGGAAATTAGTGAAGGATGTAAATCCCTCCCCAATTGCGATGAATTTTGTGAGGGAAAATTGCGTACAAGATAAAATGGGAATAAGAAAAATTAGCGAAGAAAGTTGTGAGGTAATTAATACGTCACAAAAATTCCCTCACAGATTTGATAAAAGTAAATTTAGTGAAGGAATTTGAGAAGAATTTTTTTTCTCACAAATTCCCTCATAAACATGTTAAATGTTTTTGTGAGGGAAATATTCCCTCTCTAATATTTTTTTATATAACTAAATTGAACTTAAATTTTTTATTAATGACATTGCAATTTAAATTTTAAATATAAAATAATTTTTATTATATATATATATATATATATATATATATATATATATATATATATATATATATATATATATATATAATTTTTTAAGTTTCCCACTCTTTCTTTTGTGAAAATAAAAGTTTCTCACTCTTTCATAAGCCATTTTCAGTTTCCCTCTTTCATAATAAAATTTTATTTTAATAATCAGTTTTCTTTTTCCCCAATTAAACTTCACGTTTAGCCTTCTCACTTTAGTTTTCTCTTGCAACCCAACCCTAATCATTTACCCTTGTTTCCAACAAGCTACCATGAACACTCTAACAACGTAATTCTTTCTTTTTGATTTCTTTTTCTCTCTCGCTCACTCAAAAATCTACCACCACCCGTGCAATAATTTTGGAGGGGTAAATGTTAGATTACCCAATTTCTTTTGGATATAATCACTCTTTAGAAATTTCCCCTCTTTCTTCTAACTTCTTTCAAGGTAGCAATTTGTAATCTAATTTCTTCTCAATTTCAATTTCATGATTTCTTTAACTTGATGGTTTTAATGTGCTTTGTCAGATTGAATATACAAAAAGAACTAGAAGAAAAAACAAGAAGAGCCAATTTTTAGGAGTAATAACATTAGAGGTATGAATTTCTCGGTTTCATTTTTTTAGGTTGTGTTTAGGTGAAAATATATTTTAAGTTTGTATATCCCTTGAATATATTTTTTTTCTCCTTTCTGTCTCATCCATGTGTTGTTGTAGTGCATGTTTTTCTTTGTGCAAATTGAAATTGATTTCCTTTTATACTCTAGATTTCTAGATTTAATGTGTTAGATTTTAAATGTGAGTTTTGATTTGTTTGGATAAGTATTCCACCTCTTTTACACTGTGTGCATCTGAATGAGAATGAATAGTTTGCAATTTTGCATCTTAATTATTTTCCAGGCCATTCTGCCATATAATAACCTGCTCATGTTAATGGATTGTTTATATTGTGTTTTTTGTGTTTATTTATTCATAGCTAACTAGTAATGAGCATCTTATGATATCAAATAACAAGTTAAAGCAACACAGTAGTCATCTGATTTTTATTTTTCAATGCCTTTAGTCCATTTATGTCAGCTGAATTCAATTGAAATAAAGCTTAGCTGAAAATTTTGTAGTCAGTAGCGTTTGACTATCTATGTATCGTAATGCAGAATTGTATGTTTAACCTTACTCTTCATGGAATATGGGAGGAATTTCATTGTGTAATAGGCCACTTAGCAGGATCTTGTGTATTTTGAATAAATAAATATTTACCAAAATGCAGGGATCATATTTATTTACTATTGGACTTTTGTTTCTCTTTATAATAATTATTTGTTGTTGTTAAGTTATATGTTGTGTTGTTCCAATAGTTTATCGGTTATATCGCGTTTAAGAAGTAATTCCATTTGTTTAAGTTGAAATATTTATATAGATAGCAGTTTCCACATGATGATGGTGATAACAGAGCTCCTAAAGCTATAATTAAAGGAATCTCTACCTGTTCCAACTATTCATCAGATATTTATGTACTTCGACCAATATCATCAGTTTTCTTAAAAGCCATTTCAACTTTATTGAAAATTACATCTCAACTGGTGATACTCCTACTGTGACATGGCTTTAGGCACCATAATCTATAAGCTTTGACTCCTTCAGGGTATCCCATGAACATGCATTTCAGAGCTTTAGGTTCAACCTTGTCTTGCCTAATGTGAGCATAGGCTACGCAGCCAAATACTCTTAATTTATCGAGATCTGGTGGCTGTCCCGACCAAACTTATTAAGGTGTTTTCATATCTAACGCAATCGAAGGACATATGTTTATTAGATATGTTGCTGTCGAAACAGCCTCAGTCCAAAACACCTTCTTTAATCAAGCACTAGTCAACATGCATCTAACTCTCTCCAAAAAAGTTTGATTAAACCCTTCAGTCAAACCATTTTGTTGTAGAGTACCTGCAGTAGTTATATTCCTTGCAATACAGGGGCTGCACAAAAGCTGTCGAACGCCTGTTGAAAGTATTTTGGGTAAATATTTTCTAATATATCGTATCCACGGAGACTGAGTAATATTGCTGCCGTTCTATAGTTGAATTATAATGAGTTAGGGAAAAGTATTGGTTTTGATTGTTTGTTCTTAAATTTCATATAACCGAATAATAATTGAAGGATAAAAAGCTTAAAACGAATAACAATGGTGATCGAATATGTTGAGTTCTAGGGTTCATCAACCTATTCACATACAATAATCAATTAATCCACGAGTGAACATTATTTAAGTTATTATCTTCATTCATCCTCAAAACTGATATTATGTCTAATGATCAATCTAGAACCACCTCTACCGGTATGATATTCGATCTTTCAGAATAACTATAAAGATAAAAGGAATTAACCACGATGATTTATGAAAATATCTTCAAAATCTCATCGCTGAGTATTAATCAACAAGTCAATGTAAAAACCTAGGGCAAAAGTATAAACCCTATCTCTCGATTGATAGTTCAACAATGATATAAAATAAAAGCAAGGTTTTTCATTGATAATAAAGCTTAAACAATTGTTCATAGGAATTAATCAAAGTAATTGCATCTTCATAGGTTAACTACTACCTTAAACTCAACACAATGGGGTTTAGCTCTCCATAGCCATGAATAACACACAAGATTTCATGGAAGGATTCATCTTCATCAAGGGAATGTCTTCAATTGATGTTGAATTCTCCGTCGGAAGTTGTTTTCTGTTCTAGAATAGGATTGCTCTCTGAAATTCGTTCACCAAGGACCTCTCTCTTATGAGGATTAGGGCTTCTATTTATAACACTTTATCCTTGTAACGCAGCCATCGCGCCTCGGCATGTATTGGCGCGGCGCGAACCCAAGTCAGAAGGGATGGCGCGTCTCGCTCCTTATTGGAGCGGCTCGGCCTTTGTTTCACCTTCCTTATTTGTGATTCTTCCTCTCTATAAGCTCTACACGTGTGTGTTTCTTCGTCTTTACTTCTAAACTTCAATATCTGCACAAATAACATCCAAAGTGACGCAAGTTGTTCTACAATTAGCATCGAACCTCTAAAATTCAATTCTAACCATAAAATCCTTAAAAGGCACAAGATATGTTCACTTTCAGCTCAAAAGGTAGTTAATTTGACAAATGAAAACACTACTAATTCACTCCTAACAAACTCTCCCCAACTTAGAGTTTTGTTTGTCCCAAAACAAAATTACTTACCTCAGTAAGTACCACCAAACATACCAACAATCATGCAACATGTTTTTCAAAATGTTTTTCAAATGGTTCAATTCAGTGACCAACTCAGACACTCTTTATCTTCCTGCAAACTCAGAATATACACATGAAACAAATTTTGAAAGGAAATTACCTCCAGAAGTTCAAAACACTACACAACCACAGTTGAATCAGCACTAATCACTCTCATAAAAAATTATGATGAATAACAAAGGGGTTAAACACTCATCCAAACCATTAAATCAACAAATATCCATATCATACGTTCACCATATTGTTAGCATCAAGTCCTGTGGAATCAGAGAATCGAAAGGTCTTCATAGGGTTGTAATGTGGTTTAGATTCAAAGAAAAGAAGATGTTCGAGGGTTGTTCCTATTCTAGGGAAGCATCTGAATCACATAACTCATTCCTTTTTCTCTATACCATTCGCTCTTTCACCCGTTCATCTTTTCATTCGTAGCTCGATGTTTTTTTCCAACAACTTTCTAGGTTCAGACGTTGTCTTTCTTTTGGTTTTTCTTTATTCTCAAGCTACGAATTTCTTTTATTCTTTGCAAAACACACCTGTACTTACTCTTCCTTTGAGTATGAATCTCCCCAACTTGGAGATCAACCTGTATTCGGATTCTATGAATGCTCCCCTACTTTCTAAACAGGTAAAAGAGAAAACACATCACCAAAGTTTATGGTTGATGGTTCAAAACAAAACTTTTCATTGAGATCAAAACTCACCAGGTGTTTTTCTTGGTGCATATTATGAAATTTATCTTGACCTCAGGCTCAAAGAATGGTTAGCAAAGGATCACACTCTCACAGAAAAAATTAAGTTTTAAGATGGAGTAGGCTCAAAGAAACTCTCAGATTCAAACAAATGCCTAAGTCCTTTTCACAGATTTCCACAAAACGACGCGACAAACGGTTTAGCATAATACAAACAAGTCAAAGTAATCGATGGTCTCCTGCATATAGTAAACAATGGAATGCTTTCCTCACAATGGTAAAGGCTAAGCCGATCCAACAAAAATAATTGTGTACCACAAAGAACTTCTGCCAGTATTTACTAACAACCTACGTTTCATGCACATACTAAGAGTTTGAGTTCAAAAATTCATACCTGCCTTGTCACTTTTATTGAAAAAAAAAAGAAAGGGAAAAATTAATTTTTCGAAAATTTCCACTCACTACCACTTTCATGCATGTTGCTCCATTGTTGGTATTCTCATTGTCTTGCCTGAGCTTTTCATTATGCTGTGGAACTACTCATTCTAAACTGGGGACAAATAACAAAAATAAAAGCATAAAATTTGAAAAATGCAAAAGAATAAATCCACCCCCAAACTTGAACTAAACATTGACCTTAATGTTTCAGAACAAGCCCGAGAGGGTTGACTCACAAGGGGTATTGCCATATCAATTGATTCTTCCTAGCTTTCACCAGAAAGATCCCCTTATTATTTCCTGAAATAAAAATAAACAAAACAAAATAATAAAAAAATAAAACATTAGAAGTGTGGGTTACCTCCCACGAGGCGCCTCGTTTAACGTCACATGGTTTGACGGTTCATGGTTGAATCATCAACCATTGTCTCTTTTTCTAGGTACTTTTTTTACCAATGTGAAGCCCCAAAAGTATTTAAAGTTTGCTCGTTTGGTTTCTTCATCCTTAATTCTTACCACTTCAACTCGCGATCTCTCTTCCTTCATTTGTTTTGTCCTCTCCTCAAGACAGATAGCCTCCTTATCCGTTAATTTCTTCTTCTGTGAGAAACTATCCTTGGTGAATTTGACACATTTTGGCTTTAACTCTAAACCTTCTAAAAATGGGATGGTGATTTGCAAACGGCCAAACGTTTCCATTGGCCGAAAGTAATGACTCTCATTCCCTTTGTTATTAGGAACTTGTAGAGGAAGTAATTCCAATGAGAGTTTATGCTCCTTTACATTACTACTCTTCTTCAACTCTAAGTCCACCATATTCTCTTTTGAAAAAGTTTCAACTTTTGAAGTTTCTAACTCATTCACGACTTCTTTGATTATATCCTCCTTTTTTGTTCCTTCGACGAACACATCATCTACTTTTTTAGGAGGTCTTGGATAAGGTAGCTTCATTGAAAGCTCATACTCAACTTCTATATTTTTCTTGATGTTTACATACTCTATATTATCCTTTTCAACAACATCTTCCTTGTCATCAACTTCCTCCTCCACTCTCTTCTTTCCAACATCCTCACCAATCACTTTTACACTCCTTATAGAAATAGTATTGCAAGTTTCTACACAAGTCGTAGGATTTTGAAAAGTTGAGATTTGACTTACGTTTTGCTCGGTTAAGAATTTGGTAAGTTGAACATCTTGAGTTTCCCGGTTTTGTTGAATGGCTAAAGAGAATTGCAGGAATTGGTTCATGGTTTCCTCTAACTCAGAGGGTCCTCTTTGATAACCTTGATTATAGTATGAAAGCCTTTGTTGTTGATATTCATGGTTATCCATATGATACTCCATCGCATCTTCCGGTGTGCACCATCTGAGATCATGAAACTTGTAACACCCGTATAATTTTAATTTTTAATTTAATTTGAATATTAGATTAATAATTATTATTATTATGGATTTTATGAAAATAAGAGGAAAATGATGGTTAATGGCATTTGGGCCATGTGTGAAATTAGTAAGAAGAGGGGGGTGTGGTGCAGTAAAGCCCTTACTAATTTAATATTATTTTTCATAAAATAATCAGAATTGGGAATTGGGAAAGAAAGAACGTGAAAGAACAGAATTGGGAACAAGGAACGTGAAGGAGAACTGTAGAGGGAGAGACCAAGAACCAAGAATTTTATCTGAGGTAAGGGGAGACTCTCCGTTTAATCTCTTTTATCGTATTATAGGTGATAGTATGGATTAGGAGTATGATTGGATCCATTGATTCTATATTCTGAATTTTCATCTGTGTTCATCATTGAAATTGAACTGTTAATCCCTAATAACTGATAGATTTAGGGTATGATGAATGAAATTGATTATGGGATCATATACTATGGTTATGGACGAATTCGTATACTGTTTAGATGCAATTTTTCTGGTTTTTAGACTCAAAATCGTGGACTAGTATGAGTAAAAACGAATGGGTTTTGGACTGTTACGAATTCTGCAGGTTCTGGGCATTTTCTGGTGTTTCGCGTATGAAACAGTGCCATACGCGTATGGGATGAGGTCATACGCGTATGGGGGACACTCCCAATGGGCTATACGCGTATGATACGCAGTTGCCCTGTCCCAAATACCACGTACTGGTGTTTTGTGTATGAGGAGCGTATGAGGATGCTCATACGTGTATGGAAATTTTGAAAGAGGAAAATTATTCTGGTGATACGCGTATGACAAGACTGATACGCGTATGAGGTTGCTTTTGGGCAAAACCTGGTTTGTTGAAATGCGTATGATACGCGTATGAGCCAAGGGGATACGCGTATGGGCGCGTATGGACCCTATGATACGCGTATGGTTTCCTGCATGTGAAATTTCTGTTTTGTGATTTTTCTGGAAAGTTCGATGATGTGTAACTTTCGATTTGTAGGCCTGTTTGTATGCTGTTTTAGACTGTGTAAACCTTGTGATGTGATTCTGCGGTTTACTGTTGATTGATTGTATTGAATGATGTAATGTATATATGAACATGCTTAGTATTGTTGATGATGATGATGATGATGAAATGAGTATAGATGATGCTACTCATAGAATGGTAATGATGAAAGTATGTTATATATATGTTGCATGCATTCATAAACATGGGCTGAATCCTAGATGATGAGAGGATTCAGTGAGGGGCAGAATTCCCATTGTGTGGAATTGGTGCTGGCAGGGCCGTATCTGGATGATGATAGATCGGTCGGTGGATGATTTCCACTGGTGATGATTGGTACCACATGCATAGTGTCAGTTTCATACATGTGCATGATTTGTTTATGGCATGATGATATATGTTACATGTTGACTGTTTGTTTATCTGTGGATGTATAAATGATTGATTTGTCTGAATATGAAACAATTGGGTGAATGATATAACTATGATATGTTATTATTTATGATGCAATAACATTGGTTAACTGTGATGAGACTCACCCTTACTTGTTGTCATTTTCAGATTAAGGATAGCGGCGCGACTTGGTGAGGATTAGCTCATAAGTCGGTTTCTAGTTATAGTGTCGGTGTCATGCTCTGGTAGATGTAACACGGGGAACACGTTTGTTTTGAGTTGATTATAACTCTAATTGGTTTTGTTGATTAAGTCGGATACATTAATGATGAATGTTGACTCTATATTTTTGATTCCGCTGTGTAAAACATGATTTTATTTAATGAGTTATAATTTTAGTTGTTTCAGTGAATGCATGATATGTACCGACGTGTGTTTTCTTCATTTTATGAATTGTGATGCCTCTCTACATGTTTACTCTGATTAATAATTATTTAATTGCCGCGGATTATTAGAGGGGTGTTACAATAGTGGTATCAGAGCATAGTTGATCGTTGTGATCAGAGTCTTAGTGTCAGTCTTTCCGTGTATGCGACTAATACGAGTTATTTGTCGATACTTTTATTCTGACTGGATTGTTTGTGTTAAGCAGAACGATGGCTGGAAGAGGAGGAAGAAACGACGATGCTATCGCTGAGGCTCTGGGCATGATTGCTGGTGTGCTGGGAGGGAATGCCAATGGAGCTGCGATTGGTGCCGACAGACAACTGAACAGTTTCCAGAGGAACAATCCTCCATTGTTCAAGGGCACGCATGATCCTGAGGGTGCTCAGAAATGGCTTAAGGAGATCGAGAGGATTTTCAGAGTCATTGACTGTGCTGAGGATCTCAAAGTGAGATATGGCGCTCACATGTTATCAGAGGAAGCTGATGACTGGTGGATGTCAACCAGAACTGAGCTGGATGCTAGCGGTACAACAATCACCTGGACTGTATTCAGGAGGGAATTTCTGAGGAGGTATTTTCCTGAAGATGTCAGGGGAAGAAAGGAAGTTGAATTTCTGGCGCTGGTTCAAGGTAATATGTCAGTACCGGAGTATGCTGCCAAGTTTGTGGAACTTGCAAGGTACTATGTGCATTACAATGATGACGAAGCCAGTGAGTTCTCGAAATGTGTCAAATTTGAGAATGGTCTTCGTGATGAGATCAAGCAGGGTATCAGGTACCAGAGAATCCGGAGGTTTGTTGATCTGGTAGATTGTAGTAGGATTTTTGAGGAAGATAACATCAAGCTGAGGTCATCTCACTCTCGCGAGTTGGTTGACAGAAAAGGAAAGAAACATATGGATCGAGGTAAGCCATATGGTAGAGGTAAAGCTGTTGATTGGAAGAAACCCAGTGGGGGAGATTCCAGTGCTCGTATCAGATGTTACAATTGTGGTGAGATGGGACATCGTAGGAGTGAATGCAAGGTTGATCAGAAGAAGTGTTACAAGTGTGACCAAGTGGGTCATATTGCTGCTGACTGCAAGAAGAGGGTTATGACTTGCTACAACTGTGGCGAAGAGGGTCACATCAGTCCTAACTGTCCTAAGCCGAAGAAGAACCAATCGGGAGGAAAGGTTTTTGCTTTGACTGGATCTGAGACTACTCCGGAAGACAGGTTGATTAAAGGTACGTGTTTCATTCATGGCACACCTTTAGTTGCAATTATTGATACTGGAGCAACTCACTCTTTTATTTCTTTGGATTGTGCTGAGAGGTTAAATCTTGAGATATCTGATATAAATGGAAGTATGGTTATTGACACTCCTGCGTCGGGTTCAGTAACTACTTCGTCTGCATGCTTGAATTGTCCGGTTGACATTTTTGGTAGAGAATTCGGGATGGACTTAGTGTGCCTTCCGTTGAAACAACTTGATGTAATCCTAGGAATGAAATGGTTGGAATTCAACCGTGTTCATATCAACTGTTTTGCGAAGGCGGTGATTTTTCCTGAAGAGGTTAGTTCTGATAGTCTGGAAATGACGGCTAGACAGGTGAATGAAGCTATCGGAGATGGTGCAACAGTGTTTATGTTGTTCGCATTGATGAATATAAAAGAGAAAGTGGCGAGTGGCGAATTGCCTGTGGTGTGTGAATTTCCAGAAGTTTTTCCAGAAGATGTGAATGAATTACCACCGGAAAGAGAAGTAGAGTTTTCTATTGATTTGGTTCCAGAAACTAGTCCAGTGTCAATGACGCCGTATCGTATGTCGCCGTCTGAATTGGCTGAACTGAAGAAGCAGTTAGAGGAATTGCTTGAGAAGAAGTTTATTCGTCCTAGTGTTTCGCCGTGGGGTGCGCCTGTGTTGCTGGTAAAGAAGAAAGAGGGTTCAATGAGGCTGTGTGTAGATTACAGACAATTGAACAAGGTCACTATCAAGAATCGGTATCCATTGCCGAGGATTGATGATTTGATGGACCAGTTGGTTGGAGCACGTGTGTTTAGTAAGATTGATCTGAGGTCTGGGTATCATCAGATACGTGTGAAAGATGACGATATTCAGAAGACTGCTTTTAGAACGAGGTATGGACATTACGAGTATTCTGTGATGTCGTTTGGAGTTACTAATGCACCTGGTGTTTTTATGGAATATATGAACAGGATCTTTCATCCTTATCTCGATAAGTTCGTGGTGGTGTTTATAGATGATATCCTGATATATTCTAAGAATGAGGAGGAACATGCAGAGCATCTCAGAACTGTGTTAGAATTGTTGAAAGAGAAGCGACTTTTTGCCAAACTGTCGAAGTGTGAATTTTGGTTAGAAGAAGTCAGTTTTCTTGGACATGTGATTTCTAAGGATGGTATTGCTGTTGATCCTACAAAGATAGAAGCTGTGTCTCAGTGGGAAGCTCCGAAGTCAGTATCTGAGATTCGTAGTTTTCTTGGCCTTGCAGGTTACTACAGAAAGTTCATTGAGGGATTTTCGAAGTTAGCATTGCCGTTAACTAAACTAACCAGGAAGGGACAAGCCTTTATTTGGGATGCAAAGTGTGAAGAAGGATTCCAAGAGCTAAGAGGAGATTGACTAGTGCTCCTATTTTGATTTTGCCGAATCCGACAGAATCATTTGTGGTTTATTGTGACGCATCACTGATGGGTTTAGGTGGTGTATTGATGCAGAATCAACAGGTGGTCGCTTATGCGTCGAGACAACTCAAAGTGCATGAGAGGAATTATCCGACTCATGATTTGGAGTTGGCAGCTGTGGTTTTTGTTTTGAAGTTGTGGCGACACTATTTGTATGGTTCGAGATTTGAGGTGTTCAGTGATCACAAAAGCCTGAAGTATCTCTTTGATCAGAAAGAGCTGAATATGAGGCAGAGAAGGTGGTTAGAATTCCTGAAGGATTATGATTTTGGTCTGAATTACCATCCGGGTAAGGCAAACGTCGTGGCTGATGCATTGAGTAGGAAGACTTTGCATATGTCTATGTTAATGGTGAAGGAATTGGATTTGATTGAACAATTCAGAGACTTGAGTTTAGTGTGTGAAGGTACTCCTACTAGTGTTAAATTGGGTATGCTGAAACTGACTAGTGGTATTCTCGAAGAAATAACAGAAGGTCAGAAAGCCGATGTTGAATTGATTGATAAGTTGACTTTGATTAATCAAGGCAAGAGTAGTGAGTTCAGAGTCGACGAGAATGGTATACTGAGGTTTGGTGACCGAGTTTGTGTTCCTGATGTTGATGAACTTCGAAAGTGTATTTTGGAGGAAGGACACCGTAGTGGATTGAGTATTCATCCTGGTGCTACCAAGATGTATCATGATTTGAAAAAGTTGTTTTGGTGGCCTGGAATGAAGAAGGAAATTGCTGAGTTTGTGTATTCTTGTTTGACTTGCCAGAAGTCAAAGATCGAGCATCAGAAACCGTCTGGGTTGATGCAACCGATGTTTATTCCTGAGTGGAAGTGGGACAGCATCTCAATGGATTTTGTATCGGGTTTGCCGAGAACTATCAGAAATTGTGAAGCTATCTGGGTCGTGGTAGACAGGTTGACGAAGTCTGCACATTTTATACCGGTGAGAATGGATTATCCGATGGAGAAGCTGGCTCAACTGTATATTGAGAAGATAGTGAGTCTGCATGGTATTCCTTCAAGTATCGTGTCAGACAGAGATCCGAGGTTTACGTCTAAGTTCTAGGAAGGTTTGTAGAAAGCTTTAGGTACTAAGCTAAGATTGAGTTCTGCTTATCATCCGCAGACTGATGGACAGACTGAGAGGACGATTCAGTCATTAGAGGATTTGTTGCGGGCTTGTGTGTTGGAAAAAGGAGGTACTTGGGATAGTTATCTGCCTTTGATTGAGTTTACCTACAACAACAGTTATCATTCGAGTATCGGTATGGCTCCGTTTGAGGCTTTGTATGGTAGGAGATGTAGGACGCCGTTGTGTTGGTACGAATCTGGTGAGAGTGCTGTGATTGGTCCAGAAATTGTACAACAGACTACAGAGAAGATTAAAATGATTCAGGAGAAGATGAAGGCTTCTCAGAGTCGTCAGAAGAGTTATCACGACAAGAGGAGGAAAACACTTGAGTTTCAAGAGGGAGATCATGTGTTTATGAGAGTTACTCCTATGACAGGGATTGGTCGGGCATTGAAGTCGAAGAAGTTGACTCCGCGTTTTATCGGACCATTCCAAATTTCTGAAAGGGTGGGAGAAGTGGCTTATCGTATCGCTTTACCGCCGATGCTTGCAAATTTGCATGATGTATTTCATGTGTCTCAGTTGAGGAAATACATTTCAGATCCGTCCCATGTGATCCAAGTAGATGATATACAGGTGAAAGATAACTTGACGGTTGAGACTTTACCTGTGAGGATTGAGGATCGAAGGCTGAAGCAATTGCGTGGCAAGGAAATAGCTTTGGTCAGAGTAGCTTGGGGAGGACCTGCTGAGGGGAATGTTACCTGGGAGCTAGAGAGTCAGATGAAGGATTCTTATCTAGAACTTTTTACCTGAGGTATGTTTTCGAGGACGAAAACTCTTTTAGTGGGGGAGAGTTGTAACACCCGTATAATTTTAATTTTTAATTTAATTTGAATATTAGATTAATAATTATTATTATTATGGATTTTATGAAAATAAGAGGAAAATGATGGTTAATGGCATTTGGGCCATGTGTGAAATTAGTAAGAAGAGGGGGGTGTGGTGCAGTAAAGCCCTTACTAATTTAATATTATTTTTCATAAAATAATCAGAATTGGGAATTGGGAAAGAAAGAACGTGAAAGAACAGAATTGGGAACAAGGAACGTGAAGGAGAACTGTAGAGGGAGAGACCAAGAACCAAGACTTTTATCTGAGGTAAGGGGAGACTCTCCGTTTAATCTCTTTTATCGTATTATAGGTGATAGTATGGATTAGGAGTATGATTGGATCCATTGATTCTATATTCTGAATTTTCATCTGTGTTCATCATTGAAATTGAACTGTTAATCCCTAATAACTGATAGATTTAGGGTATGATGAATGAAATTGATTATGGGATCATATACTATGGTTATGTACAAATTCGTATACTGTTTAGATGCAATTTTTCTGGTTTTTAGACTCAAAATCGTGGACTGGTATGAGTAAAAACGAATGGGTTTTGGACTGTTACGAATTCTGCAGGTTCTGGGCATTTTCTGGTGTTTCGCGTATGAAACAGTGCCATACGCGTATGGGATGAGGTCATACGCGTATGGGGGACACTCCCAATGGGCTATACGCGTATGATACGTAGTTGCCCTGTCCCAAATACCACGTACTGGTGTTTTGCGTATGAGGAGCGTATGAGGATGCTCATACGCGTATGGAAATTTTGAAAGAGGAAAATTATTCTGGTGATACGCGTATGACAAGACTGATACGCGTATGAGGTTGCTTTTGGGCAAAACCTGGTCTGTTGAAATGCGTATGATACGCGTATGAGGCAAGGGGATACGCGTATGGGCGCGTATGGACCCTATGATACGCGTATGGTTTCCTGCATGTGAAATTTCTGTTTTGTGATTTTTCTGGAAAGTTCGATGATGTGTAACTTTCGATTTGTAGGCCTATTTGTATGCTGTTTTAGACTGTGTAAACCTTGTGATGTGATTCTGCGGTTTACTGTTGATTGATTGTATTGAATGATGTAATGTATATATGAACATGCTTAGTATTGTTGATGATGATGATGATGATGAAATGAGTATAGATGATGCTACTCATAGAATGGTAACGATGAAAGTATGTTATATATATGTTGCATGCATTCATAAACATGGGCTGAATCCTAGATGATGTGAGGATTCAGTGAGGGGCAGAATTCCCATTGTGTGGAATTGGTGCTGGCAGGGCCGTATCTGGATGATGATAGATCGGTCGGTGGATGATTTCCACTGGTGATGATTGGTACCACATGCATAGTGTCAGTTTCATACATGTGCATGATTTGTTTATGGCATGATGATATATGTTACATGTTGACTGTCTGTTTATCTGTGAATGTATAAATGATTGATTTGTCTGAATATGAAACAATTGGGTGAATGATATAACTATGATATGTTATTATTTATGATGCAATAACATTGGTTAACTGTGATGAGATTCACCCTTACTTGTTTTCATTTTCAGATTGAGGATAGCGGCGCGACTTGGTGAGGATTAGCTCATAAGTCGGTTTCTAGTTATAGTGTCGGTGTCATGCTCTGGTAGATGTAACACGGGGAACACGTTTGTTTTGAGTTGATTATAACTCTAATTGGTTTTGTTGATTGAGTCGGATACATTAATGATGAATGTTGACTCTATATTTTTGATTCCGCTGTGTAAAACATGATTTTATTTAATGAGTTATAATTTCAGTTGTTTCAGTGAATGCATGATATGTACCGACGTGTGTTTTCTTCATTTTATGAATTGTGATGCCTCTCTACATGTTTACTCTGATTAATAATTATTTAATTGCCGCGGGTTATTAGAGGGGTGTTACAAAACTCATTAACTTGAGGTGTGAACTGTGACACACTTTGAAGGAGATACTCCATTTGTTGAAATAGGATCTCGTTTTGAGCATGAATCGTAGCATTTATATTTGGGTTAAACATTCCGACAAACAAAAATCTACAAAACTAGCAAACAAGTGAAATAGCAAGAAAAAAAATAATAGTAATAAAAAAAATTCAAAATTAAAAGACTATTGCAATGCGTGCAATATTGACACAGTCCCCGGCAACGGCGCCAATTTGATGAAAGTATTTTGGGTAAATATTTTCTAATATATCATATCCACAGAGACTGAGTAATATTGCTGCCGTTCTATAGTCAAATTATAATGAGTTAGGGAAAAGTATTGGTTTTGATTGTTTGTTCTTAAATTTCATATAACCGAATAATAATTGAATGATAAAAAGCTTAAAACGAATAACAATGGTGATCGAATATGTTGAGTTCTAGGGTTCATCAACCTATTCACATACAATAATCAATTAATCCACGAGTGAACATTATTTAAGTTATTATCTTCATTCATCCTCAAAACTGATATTATGTCTAATGATCAATCTAGAACCACCTCTACCGGTATGATATTCGATCTCTCAGAATAACTATAAAGATAAAGGGAATTAACCACGATGATTTATGAAAACTTCTTCAAAATCTCATCTCTGAGTATTAATCAACAAGTCAATGTAAAAACCTAGGGCAAAAGTATAAACCCTATCTCTCGATTGATAGTTCAACAATGATATAAAATAAAAGCAAGTTTTTTCATTCATAATAAAGCTTAAACAATTGTTCACAGGAATTAATCAAAGTAATTGCATCTTCATAGGTTAACTACTACCTTAAACTCAACACAATGGGGTTTAGCTCTCCATAGACATGAAGAACACACAAGATTTCATGGAAGGATTCATCTTCATCAAGGGAATGTCTTCAATTGATGTTGAATTCTCCGTCGGAAGTTGTTTTCTTCTCTAGAATAGGATTGCTCTCTGAAATTCGTTCACCAAGGACCTCTCTCTTATGAGGATTAGGGCTTCTATTTATAACACTTTATCCTTGTAACGCAGCCATCGCGCCTCGACACGTATTGGCGCGGCGCGAACCCAAGTCAGAAGGGATGGCGCGTCTCGCTCCTTATTGGCGTGGCTCGGCCTTTGTTTCACCTTCCTTCTTTGTGATTCTTCCTCTCTAAAAGCTCTACACCTATGTGTTTCTTCGTCTTTACTTCTAAACTTCAATATCTGCACAAATAACACCCGAAGTGACGCAAGTTGTTCTACGATTAGCATCGAACCTCTAAAATTCAATTCTAACCATAAAATCCTTAAAAAGCACAAGATATGTTCACTTTCAGCTCAAAAGGTAGTTAATTTGACAAATGAAAACACTACTAATTCACTCCTAACAACGCCTTATTGCAAAATTCAAGTCCATTATCAGTTCCCAACCTCTTGACCTTTCTACCAGTCTAATTTTCGACCAAAGTAATTATACTTTTGAAATTCTCAAAAGTTTCATCCTTAGTCTTCTGGATGAATACCCATAATTTTCTGTAATAATCATCTACTATGGATAGAAAAATACCTTGCTCCTGAATGTGATGGACACCTTGCAGGCCCCCAAAGATAATCATTTATGTAATCAATGGATCCATGTGTTCTTTGTTTGCCTTTGTTGAACTTCACTCTACAAGATTTTCCAAGTACACATGGTTCAAAAAACTTCAGCTTTTCCGACTTTTCTCCACCCAGCAAATTTTGTTTCCCTAATTCGACCATACCCCTTTCATTGACATGGCCCAATCTCATGTGTCAAATCTCTATCTTCGACAAAGGTTTCGTGGATGCAACATTTGTCGACCACTTACAACTCCAGCCTCAAGGGTATACAAGTCTTGTTTCTTCATGTCTCTTAAGAATTCTTCGACCCCTTCATGACTTTTAGGATACTTTTCTCTCCTTGAAAAACATATCGTTTCTTGTCGAATTCACCAAGAGAAATCAAATTCTCTTCAAATCAGGTACATGCCTAACTTCAGTGAACAACTTTATTGACTCATCACGGAGCTTGAATCTCATAGATGCAACACCTGCAATCTTTCAAGCTATGTTGTTTCCCAGCAATACATACCCACCATCTTGATAACATAATTCCTCGAACAAGTCTTTGTTTGGAGTCATGTGCCAAGATACAACCTGAATCCATAATCCGCTCCTTACAAGAGTCACTTCTCGAAACCACAAGAACATGAGATGAGCTGAAATCATCTTGAACATTGGTTGCATTGCCATTATCCTTACCTCCATGATCTTTCATGCGTTCAGGGCACAAATTTCTTGTGTGACCCTCCTACTTACAATGATAACATCGAATACCAAATGCTTCGCCACTGTAAGACTTCTACTGACTTTTACCTTTCTTCTTGTCGAACTTACCATCCTTTCCCCAAGAATTTTCCATTAACGGCCTAACCTTCACCAACCGTCACGGGTTTATGCTCCTTTCGCTCGTTCAAGTACTTATAATACAAGGATGATTGAACTTCTTGGAAGGTCAGGGACTCCCTTACATACTATAGAGTTTCTTTGAAGTGAGCATGTGTTCTAGGGAAAACGCACAATAGCAACAACACTTGATCTTCATCATCGATCTTTACATCAATATTTTCAAGATCAAGAATCAGCTTTTTGAACATATCCAACTGCTCAGCCAACACTTTATCTTCAATCATCTTGAATGAATACAAAGCTTGCTTCAGGTAGAGTCGATTTACCAGTGATTTGATCATGCACAAACTTTTAAGTTTCACCCACTACCCTGATGTCGTCGTCTTCTTTGATACCTATCAAAGAACCTTATCACCAAGGCTCAACAAGATTGCGCTGTGGGCTTTCTCTATCATGGTGCCTTTTCTTTTTCCGTTAATGTAACATCCATAGTTGCCTCTCCTTTCAACGCTTCCAAACAACTCTGTCGGACTAGTAGGGTTTTCATCTTCAAGTGCCATAGATCGAAATCGTTCACTCCGATGAACTTTTCAATCTCATACTTTGTTGAAGGCATCTTCTCTGCACTTACTGCACCAATTTGTTGTGGAAACGTCGCCTTGATAAATAAAGTATAAATTGTTTCTTTGTGATCAGGTAACACAAGGGTAGAAAAGATGATAAAATAAGAAGAACAACAATGATTGGTTATAACTGCTATTCTTTACTTTCTCTTTGAAACAAGATTACAAGTGTTACAAGAATAACAAATAACCCTCTCACCCTAAATTAGGATTTACAGTATGCAATGATGAGATACTAATATGCTATTTATAATAAACCTAACATACTAAACTAATGGGCTTTTTCACAAATACCCATAACAAGCTAACTTAGGGTACAAACTAACTTAAACAATTGGACATAACAAACAGACTCAGTTCGAAATACTAACAACCCTAACATTTCGACACCCACATACTAGAATACACTTCGACTACAGTATGTAGGGCTTTGACATCATCATGTGAACATACTTCGACAACATACATAAATCCTGTCGAACAAAAAATTACTCTTCAACTCGATAGAGTTCGATCCAATATCTCACATACACTTTCTCAAATTCTACTTTCAATTAGAAGCATTTACCTTCTTATATCCTATCCCATTCCACACTTTCATTTACCACTAATACAAAATGAACAATATAATTTTAACATTTACACCTAATATACTAAAAACGGGTGTAATTAAGAAATGCAATGGCAATTTTGTAAATAAAATATCATTTTAAGTATTAGTACGAGATAATTTACACCTTTTTTTTAAAAATGGGTGTAAACTAAAAATATTATTATAATCAGATCTCAATTACTCCTGTTAAATTTAAAACGGGTGTAAATTTAAATGGACTAAAACACTATTTAATTTTATAACTCAAAAAATTAATCTATTTCATTGAAACCTTATTGGATAACATGTATTATGATATATAAAATATACTATGAAATATATGGAAAAGAAACTGAGAATAATAAGTTTACACCAATGCGCAGTTACAACGAACGTGAAAACGGAAAAGTGATTCTTGCTCCTCTTAAAAGTGCTTATCTAACATGTTTTTCAATCTCTTCCTCGACCAAATCCAATTCGTGGCAGAGCATGGTGATTAATGGAACAAGCGAATGAGAACGAAATTAAGAGAAACGAAAGATACATGAAGATGATGCCGACGCAGATTCATGATGTAAGTTTAAAAGTGCGCCTAAGAGGGGGGGTGAATTAGGTTTTCAAAGATTTATCCTGTTTTTAGGATACTTGTACTTATTTTTCTGGTTAAGTGTTTGAAGGTTTTTGAATGGTTCTTTTCTTTTCTTGATAATGGTGATAAAGCGGTAAATTGCGGAAAAGTAAAGAACACAACGATATATACTGGTTCCCCTCACAATCCGAGAGTACTCCAGTCCCCTTTCAAACACGAAAGAGATTTTACTATTGTTAGATCTTTGTACAAGCCTATACCAAGACTCCTCCTACAATCTTCTAACAAAACCACCAAGAACAACCCTCTTGGATTTCAATAAGTCCTTAAGAGAACACCCTCCCTAAGGATACCTCTTGTTTTCAAAACTATGGACAACAAGGTTACACCTACCAAGAACAATCCTCTTGGATTTATAAACTTGATTATGAGAACAATCCTCTCACTAATCAACAACCCTTACTTCCAACAATCTTGGATAGCAAGTCAATAATAACAAAGAATATTTGAATAATAAATTTGATGAACATATATCAATCTATAAGATTGATCTTCTCTTTCAAGCAAAACAATTTACAATGATCTAATAGTGCTCAAGTGTTTATATATGAATGAGAAACTTTTCTAACAATGTGTAGAAAAAGTTTCAATGAAAGTTTATGAATGATGAACACTTTGTTTGAAAATATTTGTGAGAATAAGGTTTGTAAATTGTAATGAAAGAGGTGTATTGTAAATCTGAAATGTATAGTATTTATATGTGACTATATGCCTTTTAGAATGGTTGCATATTGATAGAACAATGCAATGGTTCAAGGTTTGAAAGATGAATTCGTTTGGGACAGATTTAACATGAAAAGTTGTGATCCTTCAGCAGTAATCGGTTACCAGAAGTAGGGTAATCGGTTACCCAAATGCAACGTTCATATTTTTCAAATTTTCAACACAGTAACCGGTTACTGAAACCTGGGTAACCGGTTACCCATACAAAAACCAGTGGGAATATTCTCAGTAACCGGTTACTGAAACCAGGGTAACCGGTTACCTCAGCATAATATGTGAAAATGCATGTTTTTCAAGGTTGGAAACTTATGCCATGCATATATAAGATTGGACATGCATATGTATGAAATTTTATATGATTTTTGAGCACTAAGGAACATCAATGTAAAAGGAATTAGCTTGTACCATTATGATATGAAGATCAATCAAACAAAGCTAATCTCCATGAAAGTTGCAATCTTGATCCATTTGTAATTTGATCTTTTTGCTCATCCTTTATTGATGTATACTCATGAAAGTTGTCTTCATCAAAACATAGTATTGTAGAAGCTTGCCTTCACATTCTCCCCCTTTTTGATGATGACAACCTTTGAAATATGAAGTGTAATGCTCTTATGTGAATGCTCCCCCTAAATTTGATAACTCCCCCTTGATCAAAGCTCTCCCTTGATTTTTAGAGAATTTTACTTCTTTGTGGCTGCAAATATTAGAGACAAGCAAGCATACACATACACACAAATATCTTCTCCCCCTTTGTCATTATCAAAAAGGATGGGAAAAAGATTATTGAAAATAAAATATGAACATAATTAATTCTTTACCTATGAGTTTTAACTCATGAGTGACTTCATCAAACATTCATCTTTGGTGAATATTATTTTGAAGCTTTTGTTACAAAGTTGACTTTTGCTTAGAAGATTTTGCTTTAGTCTTTCAACATAAATTACATCTTCAATTGGTTGTGAAATTTAGTGCTCCAACTTTGCCAATGCCAAGAATTATTCCTTTAAGGTATTTTCCATATGTGAAATCACCCTTGGACTTTTAGAACTAGATTTGAAAGTTAGTTTATGTCTCCCATCAAATGCTTAGAACCACCACTTGACAAAAACACCATAGATTTTAAGTGGTCCTCAAGCAAACCTACAAAACAAATTAAGTTTGATTTGGTACCCAATGTGCTTTGGGTCCATCATAGTTAGTTCCTTTCTTCACCCATACATAATGTCCACTAGGAACACTAAAGTTCCTTACATAACAAGCATTGGGTGTGTGACCAATAATACCACAATAAAAACAAGTAGGTTCAAAGTTGCTTTTATATCTAGGAACATATGGTTTCTTTTTAGGAAACCTTTTAGGATGATGATAAACCTTTTGTGCTTTACCCAATTTGTTGAATTGTTCACCTGCCTTCACAAAGATAGTTTTACTAGTACTTGGTTTAGACTTTGCATATCCAAGACCACTTTTATCATTAGGGAATCTTTGTTGCCTAAGGACACCTTCCAACCCATTTTGTCCTTTTTCATACCTTTCAAGGACTCTCTTTATTTGAATAATTTGAAAAGAAAGTGATTCACAATTCTTGCATGCAACACTATCTTCTTGAACACTAATCATTTTTTCTTTGTCATCTTTTTCTTCTATTATCTTAACCTTTTCTTCTAAAGATGATATTATTTTCTTTTGAGATGAGATAGTTTTATAGAGAATTTTGCACTCATTTAACAATTCATTTATAGCCTCTTGAACATCATTATCAAAAAGAGAAAATTCATTACTAACCTCATTGTCTTCATCATCAGAATGGTGTGTTGCTACCAATGCAAGATTCGCATGTTCTTCATCTGAAGATGAACTTATTTCATTGTCATCCCATGCTACATATGCTTTCTTTGATTTTTTATCCTTATTTTTCTTGAAGTATTTGTTCTTCTTTTCAAGTTTAGGGCATTCACTTTTGACATGTCCTCTTTCTCCACATTCAAAGCATTTAATCTTCCTTGTTGGTACTTCATCTTTAATGATCTCCTTTTTCTTTTCTTTTCTTAGAAATTTTTCAAACTTTTTGATAAACTCATTATCTTCTTCACTAGTGGATTCATCCTCTTGATTGCTATCATGATGCTTGACTCTTGTCTTCAAGGCAATATCTTTTGAATCTTTCATTTGAATTTCATGCGTTTCAAGTCTTCCGAGTTCTGTTTCATATTCTTGAAGTTTACCGAACAAGGTTGCGGAAGTCATCTTTGATAGATTCTTTTTCTCGGATATCGCCGTTACTTTCGGTTGCCATTCTCTTGTTAAAGATCTGAGCACCTTTAAATTTAGTTCTTCGGTAGGGAGAGTCTTACCGAGTGCCTTCAAGTGATTTGTCAAATGAACGAATCGTTTTTGCAATTCGAGAATAGTTTCTCTGGGCTTCATTCTAAATAGTTCGTATTCTTGGCTTAAGGTATTCAATCTTGATCTTTTAACTTCAGCGGTACCTTCATGAGTTTCTACAAGAGTATCCCAAATTTCCTTTGATGTTGTACATGTTGATATTCGGAAGAATTCATCCATACTAAGAGCACCATGAAGAAGACTGATCGCCTTTTTGTCAGCAAGAACTTTCCTTCTATCATCATCGTTCCATGAAACTTTAAGCTTTGTTGATTCAACACCATCGACGATAGTTGTAGGAACAAAGGGACCATTTTGGACTGCTTCCCATACTTCTTCTCCTTTTGCTTCTAAATGAGCCTTCATTTGGATTTTCCAAAAGTCAAAGTATTCACCACAAAATAATGGAGGCTTGTTGTTACTACCACCATCTCTAAAAACTGGATTCTGATTTGCGGAAGCCATTCTGGATCTTTAGGAACAAGTTACCTATAACTTGCTCTGATGCCAATTGTAAGTTTAAAAGTGCGCCTAAGAGGGGGGGTGAATTAGGTTTTCAAAGATTTATCCTGTTTTTAGGATACTTGTACTTATTTTTCTGGTTAAGTGTTTGAAGGTTTTTGAATGGTTCTTTTCTTTTCTTGATAATGGTGATAAAGCGGTAAATTGCGGAAAAGTAAAGAACACAACGATATATACTGGTTCCCCTCACAATCCGAGAGTACTCCAGTCCCCTTTCAAACACGAAAGAGATTTTACTATTGTTAGATCTTTGTACAAGCCTATACCAAGACTCCTCCTACAATCTTCTAACAAAACCACCAAGAACAACCCTCTTGGATTTCAATAAGTCCTTAAGAGAACACCCTCCCTAAGGATACCTCTTGTTTTCAAAACTATGGACAACAAGGTTACACCTACCAAGAACAATCCTCTTGGATTTATAAACTTGATTATGAGAACAATCCTCTCACTAATCAACAACCCTTACTTCCAACAATCTTGGATAGCAAGTCAATAATAACAAAGAATATTTGAATAATAAATTTGATGAACATATATCAATCTATAAGATTGATCTTCTCTTTCAAGCAAAACAATTTACAATGATCTAATAGTGCTCAAGTGTTTATATATGAATGAGAAACTTTTCTAACAATGTGTAGAAAAAGTTTCAATGAAAGTTTATGAATGATGAACACTTTGTTTGAAAATATTTGTGAGAATAAGGTTTGTAAATTGTAATGAAAGAGGTGTATTGTAAATCTGAAATGTATAGTATTTATATGTGACTATATGCCTTTTAGAATGGTTGCATATTGATAGAACAATGCAATGGTTCAAGGTTTGAAAGATGAATTCGTTTGGGACAGATTTAACATGAAAAGTTGTGATCCTTCAGCAGTAATCGGTTACCAGAAGTAGGGTAATCGGTTACCCAAATGCAACGTTCATATTTTTCAAATTTTCAACACAGTAACCGGTTACTGAAACCTGGGTAACCGGTTACCCATACAAAAACCAGTGGGAATATTCTCAGTAACCGGTTACTGAAACCAGGGTAACCGGTTACCTCAGCATAATATGTGAAAATGCATGTTTTTCAAGGTTGGAAACTTATGCCATGCATATATAAGATTGGACATGCATATGTATGAAATTTTATATGATTTTTGAGCACTAAGGAACATCAATGTAAAAGGAATTAGCTTGTACCATTATGATATGAAGATCAATCAAACAAAGCTAATCTCCATGAAAGTTGCAATCTTGATCCATTTGTAATTTGATCTTTTTGCTCATCCTTTATTGATGTATACTCATGATAGTTGTCTTCATCAAAACATAGTATTGTAGAAGCTTGCCTTCACACATGATGGAATTCGGTACGTGCGTTTTTTTCAAGTGAACTTCAGTTTCAATCTTCTTCATCTCTCTTCTTCTATTGTGTTGTGTGATTGTTGTTCAATTATGATTTATTAAGGAATTCGTCATTTCGTAACATGCACACCAAATGTTCGGTGAAATGCCTGAACTGAGTTCTTTCTCTTTTTTGTTTGATTACTGCGGAATTGTTGTTGTGTTGATATTCATTGTTGTAACAGGTTGTGGTTGGCGAATTGATGGAGAATTGTTGTCCTGATATTCATTGTTGTATACATGATTTTTTATTTAACAGGACTTCAGTATCATCGGAGGATTCGCTTCCCGACACTTCGTGTTTGACCCAACATTCTATGGCCTCGTAGTTAACTATTTAACTATTGTGGGAGCTACTCGAGCATAATTTTCTTAATTCCTCATACTAGCTTGTGATATTAAGATTCACATGATTATTTGTTTCTACAGAACAATGAAATTTGTGAATATATTTTATCCGGAGTTTATCTGAATTCCACGAACATTTCCATTTTCCATAATTCATCATTATAGGAAAAAAATAAAAGTTTGATTTTTTTCCATGTTCAACTTTTAAAATCAATTTTGTAAAATAAAAAATAATTATATTCTATATTTTCGAATTCATTCATTTTCATTTTCATTCATCTGCGAGATTCGTCCTCAGTATAAAATGTGACTGTTGATACTCTCATTTCTCAACCAAAAGGTACCTTCTCTTTCAACCTCAACCTGAACCGGTGTATTGTATATTATTTAAGTTTTTCAGTTTTTTCTATAAAGTCATTATTCTAACTACATTCATTCATCTCTTTCTTTTGAGTACAAATTCTAAGCACATTCATCATAATACATTAAATTCCAATCTACATTAAATTTACTAATCAATTTCATTTGACAGTTTCTACATGTGTGTTTTGTATATGCATTAATATATATACTTGTCGTAGATTAGAGCTCTTCACCACCCAACACAATATACTAAATTACAATGTATATGTTTGTTCCATTTTCACAATCTTCGGTTGGTTGGAATTTTTAACTTTTCTGCATTTATTTGCAGTTTTTTCTGTTTGAATTAATGCTTTTGAGAAAAGGGTACCTTTCAAAACTTATTATACTTGTTTGTTTCTCATTGCAGTTATTGTCTTTGGGTGCATGAATTTCTGAACCCATTTGACACAGTTACTGATTCAACATTGCTAACGTAAGCATACTTTAACTCTTTTGGAGTTACTTGTGTAGAAGTAATGTATTCAGTTTGATATTTTATTCCGTAATTGCAATTTTCTGGAAGGAATTACTGTAACTGTTGTAATTATTTTGGTTATGTTGTTGTGCAAATTTTACTTTTACAATTGTTGTTATGTGTAATTGTTTTATGCATTGGTTTGAAATTGTTGAATGTTTCCAAGATCCTTCAGTTTATGTTTATTGTCTTTTTGTGCTATAAATCTGACAAGTTTCAAGAGACATGTTTAGGTGTGTGCCATGTTGATTGATATTCAGTTGCCAAATGTTCGAAACTTAATGTATATGTTTTTCTCTTTCATGGCTTGAATGGAATTTTCACTTGCATTCATAGTTCTTGTTTTTTTTATGTAAATAGATAGTTTAGGGCTCCCTATATCTGAATCGTATCAGTGAGGATAGATTAGATTAGGTTCATTAATTGGCAATTGGGATTTTGCTTCTGATTGAAAAAGAAAATTCACTTCTTTGTTTCTGTATAGGTGTGGACTGGATTGATTCCCCCTTGGATCCCGGGCATTGGTGTGTGCTGACTTCATTAAGCTTATTTGATTTTTTTTCATAGATGGGGCATTCTACAGCTGTGTGGGACTTTAGAGCAGCAACTGAAGTTACAAAGGACTAGAATGGAATTGATCAAGTGGTACTTCGAACGCCATAAGGGGCTTCAGCACGGGTGAGAACTTGTAGATTGATTTAAATGTTAAAATTATATTGTTCATTTTGTACTAGTGGAAAGATCATTTTCCACTCCTGTTTATTGATTAGATGTTAGAGTGTTTGGCAAAGCATTCACAGGCGAATTGATGGAGAATTGTTGTCTTGATATTCATTGTTGTATACATGATTTGTTATTTAACAGGACTTCTGTATCATCGGACGATTCGCTTCCCGACACTTCGTGTTTGACCCAACATTCTATGGCCTCGTAGTTAACTATTGTGGGAGCTACTCGAGCATAATTTTCTTAATTCCTCATACTAGCTTGTGATATTAAGATTCACATGATTATTTGTTTCTACAGAACAATGAAATTTGTGAATATATGGTAAGAAACTTTATTTTCTTAATTCCTCATACTAGCTTGTGATATTAAGATTCACATGATTATTTTTTTC
This sequence comes from Vicia villosa, assembly GCF_029867415.1. Classification (NCBI taxonomy): domain Eukaryota; kingdom Viridiplantae; phylum Streptophyta; class Magnoliopsida; order Fabales; family Fabaceae; genus Vicia; species Vicia villosa. The sequence goes on along the minus strand of NC_081182.1, from coordinate 54,427,755 downwards.
CCAAACCACAGGAGAGTCCAGTTCCACCACAAACTCTGGATAAAATATATGGTAAGAATTTCTTTCCTCTTATCTTACTTTTTCATAATTGCTTTAATGGAAACATAGAGTTTAAAACATGGACTTAAGCCATCTAATAGCACTTACTAAAGAATTTCTCATTGAGGTTTTATATCTCATTATTTAAGTTTATTGTTACTGTCAACTAATATGAAAAACTCAAGTGAGGATTTATCCAAGCAAAAATAGCTTCTTCTTAGTTGCCTTTTTGAAATTTGTAACTCTTAGTGGATTTCAAATAGTTGAAGAGAGCTATAACCCTTTAGTGCATATATATATATATATATATATATATATATATATATATATATATATATATATATATATATATATATATATATATATATATATATATATATATAAAGATTCGATAATATATGTAGTGGAGGATTTGCAAATGACATTTAGAAGCATATGAGCAATGATTCAGTGATTCACTTGCCAAGTTGCCTAGTAAACATCTCATTTCTCACACTATCAAAATTATGGTTCCATTTCACACGTAAGCAAAATGTTTCATTTTCCATCATTAAATAAAAGGTTTAATCTCATCGTTAGATGTTGAACTTGAGCGTCTGGGTTGAGCTTCAAGTTGCGCGGCTGATATTGAACCTCTAGGTTGAGCAGTTGAAGTTGAGCATTCAGGCTGAGCATCAGGTTATGCAGTTGCTTTTAAGCATCCAGGCTGAGCATAGTGTCGTGTTGTTGATGTTGAGCATTCAGGCTGAGCTTCAGATTGTGCTGCTGATGTAGACCATCCAGGTTGAGCAGTTGAAGTTGAGCATCCAGGCTGAGCATAGTGTCGTGCTGTTGATGTTGAGCATTCAGACTGAGCTTCAGATTGTGCTGCTGATGTAGACCATCCAGGTTGAGCAGTTGAAGTAGAGCATTCAGGTTGAGCAGCAGGTTGTGCGGTTGAAGTTGAGCATTCAGGATGCGCGGTTGAACTCGAGGCTCCATAATTCTTTTGTTAGCTACAAAAAACTACTCTTCACTTTTCTTCTCTTGCTGCTGGCTAGTTTTTAGTTAGCTACGTACGTGTTCTCAACTACTTAATAATATATTTGACTCTTCATCTTCTGTCACCTTCTAATATATAGTATATATATGACATGATATCTTCTCTAATACTTGATCACTCATATATATGTATGTATAATAATTATTACAGGATCTGAGAAAGAAGCTAGCTAGGATGGAATACGGTGGTGGGATAGTGGATGACGGCGGTCGGTGTATTTGGGACTATGGTTGGAGGAGATCAAGGAGATAAAAATTGAGGAGCTCTTAGGAGAAGGTTGTTGGATTGAAGCTAGTGAGAATAATATGTGATTGATGGATCTATCTATCTTTGGTGCAGGCTGTTGATTTTAGAAGTAGCCACAACATGAATATTCCACCAGCAGTGAAGGTAAGGATGCATTCATCAAATCAATACTAGATTCAATTCTTGACTTAATTGTTTTAATATGATAATGAATAATTAGATTTTTGAGGAGTTGTACAAAGCAGCGGTGAATGAGATCGTAGAGGTGTTGGCGTCTGTATGCAAGACTCACAATTTGCCACTAGCGTTAACATGGAGGAGGAAAAGGTACTAACGGTGGTGGTGGATGCGCAGTGTTTCGGTTACAGTTCCAACGGATCAGATGAACAATAATAATCATATGATGATGAGTTGCATATCGACTGTTGATTCAGATTGTTATGTTGGTGACATGGAGATGTTAGGATTTCAAGAAGCCTGCAGTGAGAAGAAGATATGTATTGTTTATGGTAACATTCTTCTTGCATTGTGCATCTTTATATATGTGAAAAATTAAATTAAATTAACCAAATTTTAAATTTGTATATCATTTACTTCGAAATAACCTATGCATAACAAATTATTTGTTTTGTTAACAGATTTCAGAGAACTTGAAACATAAATAAAATAAATGATATCTATTGTTGTGTAGATACTCATACTGTAGCTCACTCAAGGAATAGGTCTTCTAAGACAACTAGTGATTTTGATAGTCCTCGTTATGTGTTTCTTGAACGGGCATTTTCGTCATATTCTCGGAGGGGCACTATCAACGGCTCGGTATGGTTACCATTGATACATGTGGCTCTTTCTTGTAATAACTTCTTGTGTCTGTTTTTTTTGCATACAGAAAACAATTGCTTCTCCAGGACGTGGTATTTTGGCCATGGATGAATCCAATGCTACATGTGGAAAGCGGTTGGATTCAATTGGACTAGAGAACACCGAAGCTAACCGTCAAGCATGGCGTAAAATTATATGAAGAAAGTGTTATGACTTAGTTAAAATATAATTTTTATGTGTATGATTTTATAATACTTGAAATATTATGACTGTACATGATTTTGTATACTTTTTGGTTGATATTAAAAATATTTTGACTTAGTTAAAATATGATTTTTATGTGTATGATTTTATAGTATTTACAATATTATGACTGAAAATAAAATATAACTAAATGGTGTTTATGAAATAGGGTGTAAATAGATATAATTGTCCATTCATAAATGGCGTATTTACACCCGATTTTTACTAAAATAGGGGGTAATTAAGAGCATATTTACACCCAATTTTTATTAAAATAGGGTGTAATTAAAACATAATTAAGCCCAATTACACCCGATTTTTATTAAAATACGGTGTAATTAAAACGTAATTAAGCCCATTTACACCTGATTTTTATTAAAACAGAGTGTAATTAAAACGTAATTACGCTCAATTACACCCGATTTTTATTAAAACAGGGTGTAATTAAAAACGTAATTACGTCCAATTACACCCGATTTTTATTAAAATAGGGTGTAATTAAAAACGTAATTACGCCCAATTACACCCGATTTTTGTTAAAACAAGGTGTAATTAAAAACGTAATTACGCCCAATTACCCCCGATTTTTGTTAAAAATAACGGGTGTAAATTTGTTAGACATTTCTCACCCTGTGGATATACACCCGATTTTTATTAAAAATAATGGGTGTAAATTTAATAAAAAACGGGTGTAAATTAACATTTTTGTACTAGTGTACAATGAGCATGTCATCTATCATTTGGCTAACTTGAATAAAAGTGATTTGTTTTTTTGATATGAATGCAAGGCTCTTTTCAACCGACTGGCCAACAACTTTGACAGAATTTTGTACAAGCTTCCCAGAAGAGAATCAAGTCTATAATTTGTAAGTGCATGTAAACATATAATTTGTAAGTACATGTAAACATATTCTCTTTGGAACAATAAATGCAATAATAACAGGCTTAGGTAATTTAACATTATGATGAAACTCATTTAAAAATGCCAAGACATCATCTCTTACCACATCCCAACAAGCCTTATAGAATTTAAGACTAAACACGTTTAGACCCCAATAAGCTCATGTATTATGAAGGATTCTATCAATATATACTTCATCCAAAGTTGGCCGAGAAAAATCTCTTTCTTTAAAAGTCTCATAAAATGACTTTTAGCCTTGTCTTCTATCTTATTTACATTCATCCACTCATTTCTTATGACTAAAGCATCAATTTAAGACCTTTTCCTATTGGATTTAATGCAATCAAGGTAAGATCTAATGTTGGAGTCCCCTCTGCCAACCCATTTTGCTCTCAACTTTTGGCCAAAAAAGACTTTATTTAATTCAAATTTGATCCCAAAAGTGTTAGTGCACCACTTTTTTCGTATTGCCATATGATCACATAATATTGACATCTCATCCAGTTGTTAAAGACCTATATTTATATCCATAATTCCAAAGACTTCATTGTTCCATGCTTGAAGCTTATACTTTAACAATTTGAGTTTTACTTTCGGCATACGCGTTTTGCATTCATTAATCACGACCAATTTTCCTTAACTAAACTTTAAGAGTATTTAGTTTCAGTCCAAAAATTGTTAAAGCAAAACAAATTAGGCCATGAGGGTTGTCTAAGTGACTTCAAACACAAGCGGGGATGAATTTTGATATAAAGGTTTTTCATAACTTCAAAGAAAATAATTGATTTTACTTGGTCAATTTTAAGAAAAGAGATGAAGCAGAGATTTAAGAAAGGAATATTAAATAACAGAAAAATAAAGAAATAAGGGAAAGAAAAGTGCACAATAGATTTTAGGGTTAATTAACTTTTTCGTCCCTTTAAATATTTCAAATTTCGTTTTTAGTCCCTCCAAAATTTTCCTTCAAGAAATCGTCCCTTCAAAAATTTTCTTCCGAACTATTGGTCCCTAACGTCAAATTTCGTAGCTAATCGGTGGCTAAAGTTGTAGCTAATCTCTAGCAAATTTGACGTTAGGGACCAATAGTTTAGACGAAAAATTTTGAAGGGACGATTTCTTAAAGGAAAATTTTTGAAGGACTAAAAACGAAATCAGCAATATTTAGAGGGACTAAAAAGTTCATTAACCCTAGATTTTATACAGGTTCTACCTTAAATTGGAGATCCATATCTTTATCATTTTCACTTTGACAGTTTTCATCTTCTAATTTCATGTCATTGACATTTGTGGCTTTCAATGCAGAACTATCTCTTTTCTTATCGCCTTCTCCACTTACAACAGGATGTTTTAGCTCAATTTCATGTTCCTAAAATTTACCAAACAATGTAGTCAAATTCATAGAAGACAAGTCTTTAGATTCATTAATCGTAGTGACTTTAAGTTGCCAGCTACAACTTAAGCAACTAAGTACTTTTTAATTAAACTAACATTTTGAAAAAAAATTACCCAGAGTTTTTAAATGATTAACAATAATAATATACTATTTTTCCATGTCCTGAATATTTTCTTCATGCTTCATTCAAAACATTTCATACTCATGGATTGATGTGTTTATTATAAGTACAGGGTGCAACCTAAGAGGAGGATGAATTGAGTTTTAAGAAAATGTCTCATTATTTTGCAGATGTTTTGATTATATTATTTTTATGAAAGAATTATGATGAACGAATTAGTAAACGTGCAGAAAAATAAAAGTGCAGAAACAATAAAAAAAACACAAAGATATATCCTGGCCCCCCTTTCTAAACTAGGGTAGTCCAGTTCCTCTGTACTCAGTGAAGTATTTCACGGTATTATATCTTTGTACAGTCTCACACTAAGACTCTCCTACAATCTTCTACGACAGACACACCAAACCTACGGTGAACTTTGAATCTCCCCAATGCAAAAAACCTTTTTACAAACAATAGAAAGAACATCTCTTCCTATTTGCAAACACCTGTAGAAGTACACACACTTTCCTTACAGACAATATCACCCATATACTTGGTGAATAATTTACAATAGATAGATAAATTAAATATAAACAGTTTGTATGCTTTCCAATATCTTTAAAATTTAATCTTCTCTTTCAATGAATAATTTAAGAATATATAAACATTAAATACTCAATGGTTTATGAATCTTTTTCTTAATGAATGAAATTTAAGTAGTAAAAGTATCTATGACATTGTGTATGAACACTTGAAAAAATAGTAAGAGTTGTTTGAGAAATATGAGTGAAAGAGGTGATTTGAATTATGAAATCACTAGATGCCTCTTAAAGAGGTATGCAATGTTTCAGAATTTTCAAAAAGTTTTAGGATGTTCATCGATTGACATATAATGTCAATCGATTGACTCAATTCCAACATTTAAAAAATATCAAAAAAAAATCACTATGTTAACTGATTGACATAATGAGTCAATCGATTGACTCTTCAACATTTTTGAAATTTCCCAAACAGAAATATAATCAATTGATTGAGTGTTAGGAGAAATCGATTGACTCTTAATCAAACATGAAATCCTGGAAATCATAGGAATAAAAAGTCAATTTCCATGGGTGGCGCCTCTACTCTATTACGAAACCACAAATGACGATGATTGCGGAAACTAATGTGGAATGGAGCTTCTATTACACTTCACAGATACAACACAGTGGATTCAAGGTTAGAATCACAGTGCTTCTTGAACCAGAGGTATCAGTGTTGATATGACGCTAATAACCAATGTTGATATCTCCAATACAGTGGACTTAAATGGGGAGAGGGGTACTTGCATGGTTATCACTCCAACACCTAAGTTAGTTTAGGGTTCAAGATAGACGATAGTCAATGTGGAGATTAGATATTTTGTACCTTAGAACCCTTTACGAAGGTATTTGTATCTTGGGTCTTGTGGAGTAGGCTAGATAATCGGCCTCATATTATTGGGCATTTGGCTGGCGCATAGCAATGGAGCAGTGGGTCTCGGGTCTCTAGACGGCACATAACACATATGAATTTCCATTCTAACTTAATTTTCATGATTAAACCTTTTGATTTTCAAAACTTATCCAATCTTGATACTTTATTTCAATCTTTTTCTTTTTTGATCTTACTTCTATGAGCTTTCGTCTTTAGAAAAACTAAGCTAAGATAGATGAAAAACATCTTCTTCAAAGTCTCACCATTTTGATGATGACAAAATATATTGATGGGAAGTTTTTTCTTGACACTTGATTGCTCCCCAATCTTGTATATCTCCTCCTATCCTGCATATCTCCCCCTTTATATTGCAAGTTAGGCCTTTATCTTTGGTATCCTGAAAAAAAAAAAACCATCTATCTCCCCCCCCCCCCCCCTTTTGACATTATAAAAAAAAAAAAGAGTAAAATCCAAAGAAACATAATATGTAAGGGAAAATATACATTAGATATAAAAATACTTATCTTCTTCACACTAATTTGATGTTCTTCAAATCATCTTTAATCAAAAGAAAGTTTAATTCTACCATATCATGTGGTCTTGTATCTTGAGAAATCAATTTTTATTTGACAATATTAGCATATGGTCTTCAAGTACATACACAAACAGTTAATAGTAATTTCTAGGTACCCAATATTCTTTGGGTCTTATTGGGTTAGTTCTCTTCCTTACCCTTAAATACTCAATATAAGGAACACCATAATTTCTTTTGTAGCAAGCACTAGAAGTATATCCTTTTGTATTACAATAAAAGCATGTAGGTCTAAAAACATGATTCCTTTTATAGACATAAGAATTATTTCTATTATAAGACATTTTAGGATGAATTACACCATGCAATTTCTTTGGTTCTACATTGTTGAATTTTATGCTAGTTTTAACAAAGATTGTTTTACTTGGGCTTGATTTATCAAGTTTAGAAAAGCCTAACCCACATTTATCTCTTGAATATCTTTGTCTAGCACATCTTCCAAACCAATTTGACCTTTTTCATATTTCTTTGTAACTTAGTTTAGTACAACAATTTAGGATTCTTGCTATTAACATTTATTACATGCAAATTTTTTGAGCTTATTCAATTTCACATTAGTGTCATTAGCCTTGCTTTCTAGAGATAAAATTAATTTCTTTTGTTTTGCAACAGTTCTAGAAAGTGTCAAACATTTCTCATGTAATTCATGAAATGCATTTTATAATTCCTCATATGAAGGTTTATCATTTAATCCATAATCACAAACCTCGTGTTCATCATCAGAATGGTGTGACATCATTAATACAAAGTTTGCACATTCTTCATTTTTTTAGTATGAAGATAAGTACAAAGTGCAACCTAAGAGGAAGTGAATTAGGTTTTAAGAATATTTCTTGTTATTTTGCAGATGTTTTGATTCTTTTATTTTTCTAGAAGAATTATGATGAGCAAATGAATAAACGTGCAGAAAAATAAAAGTGCAGAAACAATAAAGAACATAAATATATATATATATCTTAGTTTACCTTTCTAATCAAGGTTAGTCTAGTCCCTCCACACCCCGTGAAAGATTTCACTATGTTAGATCTTTGTACAACCTCACACCAAGACTCTCCTACGACCTTCTAACACAGACACGCACAAACTATGGTGGACTTTGAGTCTTCCTGATTCAAAGGACCTTTTTACAACAAACAAAATGAACACCACTTCCTATATACAAACACCTGTAGAAAGTATACACACTTTCTTTACGGATAATATCACCACATACTTGGAACATCAAACTTATGGCTAATGTCCCACAAATAACTAGGGGCGCTTTTGTGTTATTTACAAATTGTTCAGGTTGGTAGGAGTCCCGATGCACCCAGAGGATATGATGATCAACCCTATGCTTCCAATCAAAGCAAGTTCCATCTGCAAGACCCTCCACCATCAACATCCAATCAGAGGCCAAGAGGACCAAGGAGAAGAAGATGTCTACCATCATGAAATGCAACAACCATTTAAAGGAGTCCATCATCAACAACAACAACCTGAACAAATTCAACTGTGGGAAGAATTTGCCTCAGTCATAACCACTTAGGCACATGAAGCGTTGCCAAATCTATACATAAACAACACCAAGATGATCTTAACCGGTTTCACGACTTCTATCACCCAAATGATAGTTTCTAATTCAACAGTTCTACTTTTAGTTCCTTTTGTTTTGTTTTATTTCCATTATGCACCAATCAAAGGAAGATGGGGAGCTACTAAAATTGTTCTACTCCAAATTTTGTAATGCTTAGTTTTCTTTAATTAATGAATTTTGTAATGCTTAACTCTTTTCCATTGAATAGAAAAGCAGTCACAATGAAAAATAAATAAAGTGATCTAAATTGAAGTGTCCAAGCCAAGTGATGGCTGATGAAGAGAAGAGACACAATTGCTGGTATTCAACTGTTAGATATTTAAACATGAGCCAAAATATTTCCAAAGTTTACTTATTTCTTTTTTGAGTGTATCCATGCGATTGCAATATCTAGAATTTGCATTTCGTCTATTTAATTAGTTGATTTGATAAAAACACATATAGGCAGTTGTTTGTGAAAATTTTATGGCCTTGTAAACAACTCGTGCATTATGATTAGATCCCTTGTTAACCATTTTGAGTCTTTCCCATTCTTTTGGTGACTTAGCCTATTATATTATAAGCCTTTGGCTTGAAATATAAAAACATTTGCACCCTCCTTACAGTTAGATGGATAAATTTTATTTTTAGTATAAGCTAATCACTAAGTTTGTGGATGCTCTTTGACGTTAGCAACCTTTAAGTTTGAGGTTGAGGGTACTAGACAAGGGGTCAAATAAAAAGATAGAAAAAAATATGTCAAAATCATGGCATTTTCAAAAAAAATAATGAGAAAAAGAAAAGAAAAGGACCACATATTTGAAAAATATCTAGTACCCAAATTGAAAGAAAGAGTGATATGACCGGAATAAAATAACGAAAGGACAAAGAGGTACCTAACTCCAAGATTTAAGGTGATTATCCAAAAATTTATCCTACTCTAGCATAAGCCAAGATACAACCTCAAATTTCCACAAATGTGTGTTTAAATATGATATGATTGAGTTTGCATATAGCTTACAAATTCATTGATTTTTACTCTTGTATGTGATTGAGTGAACACCCTTGCAATTGAGTGCATCATGGTGAGTAGATAGACATGTTGAGTATTGATGCTGGAAGAACTAATCTGAATTAGTTAAAGCAAAGCAGGGAAGAAACGTCTCAATCAGCAAAAGCAAGTGACATTCATGTGGTAAGGTTTGTAATTTATTTTTGACAAAGTTTGAGTGTGCAGATAGGTTACTTGAAGACAAGAAACAGTTCAAGTTTGGGGTTATGATGACGGGCTATCAGTGCACGTCATTTAGCAAGAAAAATTGACGAATTTTGACAAGAATTGAGCAAGTTAGAAGCATTTAAGTGAAAAAAGACGGAAAAAATATTTTTGGGTGAAAAAGGACTTAGTGAGAAAGTTGGTGAAAAAAGGAACAAAAACACTTAGTGCAGTGAGCTACACGCCAAGGGATTGAGTGTAGTCTTAGTGTTAATTCGTTGTGTTACTCTATATTCAGTGCATGTCTGTTAATGCACGTTTCATCAATCAAGTAGAAATAGGGAATTCTGACAATAAAACCTGACCGCTTTTTTCATCATCGTTATACAACTCTTTTCTTGTGTTTTTGACCAAAACAATATGAAAAAACCATGTTATTGTTTTTAAATTGTATCGCACAATGTATCTTATTTTAAGTTCGCAATTCTTGTGGAGACAAATTTATTTTTATCACTTCGATAACAACACCAAGTACACTTGCTATTAAATTGTCCATCACCATGTCAATAAGAGAGTGAAAAGTGAAATTTGAATGAAAAAATTTAAATACCTCTAAAGTGGCATATTTTCCTCGCTAAATAGGAAAGATAGTTGATAATTGCATGCATGTGGAACGACATGACTTGTAAATAAATATTGAATTAGTTTATGCGATTGGCATAATATTTTTGTAAGAAATTATCTACGACATGGAGAAAAAGTGGTCTACCTGCTCCGCATTTAGTAATTTGGTGCATCGTAGATTGGTTTTTGTATTTTGAATCTTCTAAACATATTTTATTTTGTTATTTTTGCTAAAATATAATCAATGCCAACATTCAAATTGTTTGGTGTCTTAATTATATAATATATTGTATTTTAGATAAATGTCAAATAAATAATAAAAAAATGTAACAACAATAAATTAATAAAAATATTATGTAAAAAATATAAAACAAAATTTTAAATATAAAAGACTAGTTGCAAAAGAAAATTGTGAACACTTGAATTATATTTATGTGATATAGTGGTGAAAGAAGAAACGTAAATAAATAGACAAGACTCACAATTAATTATTTTAAAAAATTTGTAATGAAAAAAAAAAAAGTAAGCAAAGCCTGAGATAATCAAATATTTAAAATCGCCGTTCACATGAGAGGAAAAGAGTATTTGGTCACATTTAACATCGTCAGCCGCTTAAAGGCTGCAATTGAATTCAACTTTATTCTTACCGACGAAACTACTTTGGTTGGTTCGACGTTGATTCCGTCCAAATTCCAAAATAATTACTACTAATAATTAATCCAATTTCAAACTTGTTTTTTTCTTCTTCTACCAAACCAAAGAAACCCCGTCATCTTCGGAGATTTTATATAAAAACCAAACCCATCTTTTTCTCTGATTCTCATTCTAATTATACACTTTTCCTAAATTCACCCTTCGCTTTTCATCAAACATTTCTTCTACAATATCCGCAAACCATATTTCCAATGATGCAAAAGCATCGTATGGCGCTATATGATGATAAATTGAGTCAAACTAAGGAGCGTATGAGAGAATTGGAAGAAGAGAAAGGTAGAGCGATTAAAGAGCTTAGAGAGATTAAAATGGTGGCTGAGAAAACCAATGCAATGGTTGAAGAAGTAGTGGCAACAAAGAGGACGGTTTCCGAGACGCGAAATGATAATACTGGAATGTTGGTTAAAGAACATGAAAGGAAATTGTCTGATAAAGATGATTTGTTGGCTGAGTATAGAAGGAAGATTCAGGAAGCGGAGGCGGAGGCGGAGAAACGGAGAGAGGCGGAGACGAATTTGTTTGATACGTTGGTGATGCAGACGAAGCAGCTTGAGCAGAATAAAGGTCTGCTCGAAGAGGCGAGGCATGAGATTTCTTCACTTGAAGAGAAACTGAAGACCTTTCAATTAGGTGCGAACAAAAACAATGATTCCGAGGGAAAAAAGGCGAACGAACAAGAGTTGGCGAAGAGGAAGTTGAATGAAAGTCGCGAGGACGAGAGCGTGGAAGAGGAGGGACTATTCGCGTTGGAGGCGAGTAGTTTGGTTGAAGAATTGAATTTGCTTAAGAGCGAGCTGAAAGCAGCGACGAAAGCGGAGGAGAATAGCAAGAAAGCTATGGATGATTTGGCGTTCGCGTTGAAAGAGGTAGCGACGGAAGCTAACCAAGTGAAAGCGAAACTGACGTTGAGTCAAGTTGAACTTGAGCACACGAAAAGTGAGGCGGAGCGTTGGAAAGCGATGTTGGAAACCACGGAAGAGAAGTACAAAGAGCTTCTGGATGTGACGAGGAAAGAAGCGGATAGGTTTAAGAACACCGCGGAGAGGTTGAGATTAGAGGCTGAAGAATCGCTTTTGGCGTGGAATGGGAAAGAAACTGAGTTTGTGACTTGTATTAAAAGAGCGGAAGAGGAAAGGTTGCTTACACAGGAAGAAACATCAAGAGTGGTTGAATTGCTTAAAGAGGCTGAGGGTAAAACAAAAATTTCGAAAGAAGAGAATCAAAAACTGCGCGATATATTAAAACAGGCATTGAATGAAGCTAATGTTGCAAAAGAAGCTGCTGAAATCGCAAAAGCTGAGAATGCTAGACTAAAAGATAGTCTCAATTTGCTTGTTCATGAGAATGAGATGTTGAAGATTCATGAAGCTGCGTCGTTCGAGAATATCAAAGAGTTGAAAAGATTGCTATCGGAAACATCATCAAAAGAGTTCCGAAACGAAGATATCGAGAAATATTCTGCGGCAAAGGAAGGTGTAAAAGCAAAGGAGCATCATAAGGAGCATAAAGAATCAAAAAGTTTAAGCAAAACTTTTAGTCTTAATTTGAAAGACATGATAACAATTAAGCAACCACCTAAAGTGGTGAATAATGAAGAGGTTACTAATAACAAAGAAAGTAAAGAAGATGATACATTAAAGGGTTCAATATTTGATGAAGTGGATGATACATCTGATGAATCACCAAATCATGATGTTGATATGGGAGTTCCAGAAGATTTTGATAATTTAGATGAGTCTCATTTTGATGATTATGAAGGTGATAAGAACAATAGAAAAAGAAGAGCATTGCTGAGAAGATTTGGTGATCTTATAAGGAGAAAAAGTACAATAGAAAAAGTACAAACGTAATGCAGATTCTACAAGGATTAAAAGTAAAATTAGATTGTAATAATAATGTTGATATTGTTTTAGTTTGTGCATTTGTTTAATGTGTATATTATTTCAAAGATTGTACAGTTTGTAGTAGTACACCTATTTTGAGACCTAGTGTTTTCCCTATTCAGTTTCTTTGTTTTTGTTTCTCTTTATTCTTTTGGCTTGAAGACTGGTGTATTTTTTATTTATCAATAGTTGATAAAGTTTTTTTTGTTTTGTGTTTGTTTGAAGGGCGGCGTATAACTTCTCTCAAATTTACCTAATTTGATGAATGGACACCATTCTAATATTGTTGAGTTGAAATACAGTTTGTATTTTTTTAATAAATATTCTTTTCCTAGATTTACACATATTAAGTCTACTTGTATTTTAACTAAAACATCCAACTCTCTTTAAATATATGAGGATTAATTGTCTATGTTGGGTGAAAGAGAGAGAGAAAAACTGGAGTATCAATTTTAATAGGAGTTAATTTGAGTTTTTTTTCATCATAACAACTATAGTCTTGAAGTATTGTTGAAATTTCTATCTTCATTGTGGTCCGTTCTTTGTCACCCAAATTGTGACATTTGTCTTGTCTTCATCGTAATCTCATCTAAATTACTTTTTCTATGTTGGATTTGAAGAGGTGGATTTAGTTTCACATTGATTAAAAATATGACTTGTGTTGTGTTCATAAATGAGGACAATCCTAGCCTTATAAGTCAGTTTTGTAAGGATAAGTTTGATCAAATTATAATATGGAATCAGAGTCTATTAATACGACCATGGGCCACCCATCGTTTATATCCACGCGTTAAACTCAAAAGAGTGTAGGCATAAGGAAGTGTATTGGGAAAATCTCAAGTCTCACATTGGTTAGACATATATGAAAATAGTTTATATATAGTTACGTCTGTCACCTTAAAAGCCAGTTATGTAGGAATGATTTTAAGGGTGGCAAAGAGGCATGTCCACACCGTTTAGGCCCGCCTCGCAAAAATCCATTAAAAAAATAGGGCGGGTGAGGCATGCATAGTGGAGAGTGCGGGCCTAAAACCTTGTCCCGTCCCACCAAAGATGAGGGTTGGGTGGCCCGTGGGCACTACACATTTTAAACCTAAAAATATTAAAATTTTATGTTAATACCCGTGGGCGCAAAAACCCGCCAAAAAACTGAGTGGGGAGGAGTAAACACATTAAAGTGTGCGAGCCTAAAATCTTGATCCATCCTACAAAAAAGTGTGGGAAAACGGACATGCGCTAATCTTCTAAATTGAAGAATTTTTTGTTACTCACAGGATCAACTAGATTGACCATAGGACATGTGCTTTAAATTTCAAATCTCATTCTTGATTATGAAGAACTTCGACTACATTCATGTTCTTATTGAAAAGTTTGTTTGATCTATGTGATTCTTTAAAGTAATGTTATAAACTTGTAAGGAAAAATAAAGTAAAAGCAATTGAATATAAATTGCAAAAATGTAAATTTTGGAAATGACAAGTTGCATAAAACTGTAAAAAGAATATAAAATGGTGTTTACACGTACATTCTCAAATGACTTGTTTCTCAACACGCATATACTTTGAGTTTTTTGGTGAGATTATGTACACAAATGAACACACGAATCTGCAATATTAAGTAGGTCTCATACAATATTTGTTGCATACAATGTATTTTTAATATTTCGGCTAAACAATGTAATCATTTTTATAAAAAAAATTATTTTATACTAACCCCTCGGTTTTAAAAAAACAAGGGGTTATTGTTTACTCTGAATATCAAAGATACGTTGTATGCAACAAGTCTTCGCAGAATATCAAGATTGTTTACCTAAAATATTAAAAATATAACATTTTCAGGTCTCATACAAGATGCTAGAGGTCTGCACTTGAATGTCAGACCTGCCTTTGAATGCATCCAACTTCTAATTAAGTGTTTGTTTCAAAAATTGAAAAATAATTTTTCTGCACTTGCAATCCATTAGTAAAGACTGTTAGGAATAAATCATAGTTGTTTAAAACCTTCAACAACATCAACACCATTGTTTGAGATGAATTGCAAAATCTGAAGAAAAAAAATATTTTTCAAGGTAGAAGAACTTTTTATTCCAATTTTGCAATTCATCCTAAAAAAAATGATGCATTCGACGGTGGGGAGGCTACAAATAAGATAGCATTAGGGTGAATTTTTTCCGCGAGTATCTTATAGTAAAATTTGATTATTTTATTCCTCGGGTTATCAAAGAAACCGAAGGGTTAAATAATTTCTTTTACAGTTGTTAACAAATAAAAACATAAAGTCCATTAGTTGAGACTCAAAGCATATCCTAAATGGGTATGTCACATCGGTTTTTAAAACAACCGAGGCATATATATATATATATATATATATATATATATATATATATATATATATATATATAGGAGTGGAATGAAGGGTATGAAAACACTTAGAAATGGGGGGGTTGAATAAGGGGTTTTCTTTGGGAAATAAAATTCACACGATATTTATATCCTGGTTCGTTTGAACTCAAACTACTCTAGTCCACCCGTCAAGGTGATTTTGCCTCTCTCCATCGAGGACTTAATCCATTAATCAAAACTTGATTACAATTGATTCACGAAGGCAACTGCCAACGTCTTCTTGAGAATCTTAACCACAACTTGGTTACTCAAGGAACAATATACAACGTCTTCTTGAGAATCTCAACCACAACTTGGTTACTCAAGAAACAATATACAATGTATTCTTGAGAATCTTAACCACAACTTGGTTACTCAAGGAACAATATACAACGTCTTCTTGAGAATCTTAACCACAACTTGGTTACTCAAGAAACAATATACAATGTCTTCTTGAGAATCTTAACCACAACTTGGTTACTCAAGAAACAATACAACAATAACTTCTAAAAATTGAACTTAATGCTTCTTAATCTAAGCTATATCACAACTATGATTTTTCACTATGTTTAAGTACAATGGATATGACTTTAGTATGATAACATAAACAAAGTATTTGTTAGAACAAGATTGGGATCTTTGTTCAGAATCTGGTTTTGATGATAACAAGCATATATTTTGTGAGTAACAATTTTATTACTAATGATTTCATTGAGTGTGTAGATGTTATGCTCAAGGCCTTATACGACATTCATCTCTTCTACAAGCTTAATAACTGTATCAGAAACTGGCTTAAAGACTAAGGAATGAAACAGATCAATAATAGTATCAGACAAGCTCAAAGGAATAAACCAGAAATATCATATGCATGAAGTCTCAAAACAACAAGAAGATCACAGAAATGAAACATTGTTAAATGATCAGATGTTCTGACTGAAAGCAAGTTCAACAATCAGAGTCAGAAGATCAGAAGTCATCAAAGAAATAAAATCTCGATATTACAAAGAAAAATAAGCTTCATCAGAAGAACAAGCAACATCAATGTTCACAAGCAATGTTCTGACCTAGTGATCAGAAACTTCTAAGAACATCGTAAGTTGCTCCAATTAAAGTCACATGCAAAACAATCACGGCAATCAAAGTAAAGACAAAATTATGACATCTATTTTGGTCTACATATTGGAAGAGTGAAAGAAGATACACCACCAATAGTAACCATCTTGGAAGAAGAAAATTGAAGAATACACGCCGCCAACACCAAAGATAAGATTCGCCTCGGAAATAGGTTTTTCCTGATTCAGTCTATACCAAGCATTAAATGCTATGTTCAAATATTGTTCAACGGTTATGCTCCAACGGTAATATACCAGAATTCTATATAAATAGCAGAACCTTGAAAGTGAAAAATATAGTGCAAGCATAAGATTGTAAGAAAAATAAGCTGCACCATTACAGGCAACATGCACGAAGTGTGTGATGAGAAAACAAGAATGTTGAAATACACAACATAAGGCTATGAAAAGAAAATCTTAGGAGAGAAATAGAAAAGTATGCATGTTATGCAGTATGCTCCAATGAAGTAATGAGAGATCTACAAATACCTGATCGGTCCAAATAATCTTCATATTGAATGACTAAAAAAATTGAATACACTGAGTTGTTTCTCTATAGCGTTTCATGTTTACTTAAGATCATTAATGTGTCACTAGTTGTCACAAGCTCCGTGATCAATATTGAAGAAGAAGAAGATGAAGATCAATGCACAAGAAGCAATCAACATAAGAGCTGTTACTCCACATTTGCTTATGAAGAAGGAAAGAAGATGGTCTTACAAGAAGGAATTACATTCAAGAGTTGAAGCTCTAATCTCCTTACTCGAGAAAGAGAAGAACAAGTTAAAGAAGCAATTTGAAACAAGAGTTGTTGCTCTTAATTTGCTTTTTGAAGAAGATCTCATCCAGAAGTTGAAGACAAGAAAACTACAAGATATTTTAATCTTGTAATAACATGTAAAACACAAGAGTTGTTGCTCGTATTGTGTTATTTCTTAAGAAACTTCTGGTAGATTGTTTAGGCACCAGAAGTGACTTCTAGTCAGTGTGTCATAAACAATATGCACTTAGAATAGGAGAAAATCTGCTTGATTAGAAGCACATTTGTAATCTCCAGAAGAACAATTCTAGTTTGAATTGGTGTTCCTTGAGTATCTTTCTGATTTGGATACTTGAGATGTCCAAGAGGTCTTCAGATCATTGGAGGTTTCTAGGTCAATGAACGTTATATCTTGCTAAGATCACTGAACGGTTCATTGTCTAGGGTTAGTCACTTGCGGGTAGCTTGTGCGGGAGTTTCTAAGTTGATGAACGTTATATCTTGCTGATATCACTGAACGATTCATCATCTAGGGTTAGTCACTTGCGGGTAGCTTGTACAGGAGTTTCTAGGTTGATGAACGTTATATCTTGCTGAGATCACTGAACGATTCATCATCTAGGGTTAGTCACTTGTGAGTAGCTTGTGCGGATGGTTAGTCACAAGTAGGTTGCTTGTGCAGTTATAATCAAGACTGATTATAGTGGATTAAGTCCTCGATGAGAGAGGAAAATCACCTGAGGAGGGTGGACTGGAGGTAGCCTTATTGAGAAGGTGAACCAGGATAAAAATGAATGTGTCTTTTACTCTCTAAACCGTTCATTTAACTCAGAACTTCCACGCAGTCTTTCTTCAGAATTGTACGTAACAAAGTCAGAAGTTCTGACGAAGAAAATAAGCTAAATGAATGTATATCTCATTGGTTATGCATTATTATTTCAAACATGCTTCCGCAATATTATCCAAAGCATATCCAAGAAAATGAGATACTAGAAGAAAAGAAAAGACAAAGAGAAAGGAAAATAAATATTGAAGAACACAATTCAAACCCCCCTTTCTTGTGTTTTTCTCCAACTTCAATTGGTATCAGAGCATGGCTCTGTTATTGATTCCAGAATAAAATACTTAACCGTGTAGAGAGATCCAGAAGGAAAAAAACCACACTGAGCAGAAAGTAAATCAATACTCCTACTCTCAGTGTCATCAGAAACTACAAAGAACAAAGACATTTCATGATCCAAAAATACAGCTGAAGAATTCTTGCTCAAAACTCTAAGGACAATATCAAATTATCTCAAGACAAGCACGTGAATCAGAAGGAAAGCTTAAGGATGCTCAAGGCATCAGAAAGAAGAACACATGGGCTGAAAGAAACATTCAAAATCAAACAAGTGTAGCTGACTCAAGCCAGTCGGTCCAGCTCAACTCATGAGATCAGATTAAAAGGAAAAGGCACGATAGAACAAATATTCTCAAGCAGTAAGGAAAGAACAGAAAGCATTACAACATACAAAGATGTTCCCTCACAGAAAATACTAGAAGAAAGATGCATCTTCAAGACGGTCAGATCTTTCTAAACCCTTTTCTTTTACGATTCTGCTAATTAAAGTAATTTTTGTCATAAAGGTATTAAGAATATATATATAGATCACTCTTGCATGCCTAGATAAACAGTTTGCATTGCCGCCCACTCTACTATTTCACCCATGCATAGCTCATTCTCTCTTACTCTTAAAAATTGGTCTAAATCATCTCATTAACTCTCTTATCTTTTTTTAGGTTCAATAGTTTGTGTCTGTGTGTCATTACTTCTCACTAACTCCTGTTTCACCATGCCTTCACTAACCTTTCTAGGAAATGAATACGTTATTAAACTAAGGGTAATATGTTTAGAGTTTAAAAGTGTAACAAACTAATGTGTATCAATCCCGCATGCATGTGTTGTGATAAGTGTCAAATTGTAGTTATTTATGTATATAGTTTTACCGCACTTATCGTCTCTTTTTCCACAACTTTTGCGAGAACGCGTGCATTTTCGTTATATTTGTAGATATTAAATATTATTTGTGTTTTTTATTCATTTATGTATCGTTTGATAGTTTTCTATTCATTTTGTAGGTATTGATGCGTATTTGGAGCATGATCAATAAAGTGTCGAAGACACCACTTCAAACGCGCGATTTTGAGCAATTCATCGGCGGATAAATCTCAAAATAAGGATGATAAAAATCATCAATTTGGTTTCCATTTATTCGTTTTTAGATATATCATGGAATAAGCTTTCCAAAACTTCGAACCGGGCGCAAATCGGAGTTACGGTTCTCAAGTTATGCCCAAAACAAGATTTCATCTTTCTGTTGAGGGTGCTAAGCGGGATTAGCGTGCTAAGCGCGGTCTAGGCGTTTTGGAATGTCATTAAATAGAGAAAAATCACATTTTTAGGTTATGTTTTAGGGGTTTTTTTGTTCCCAATCTATCAACCATCATTTTTTGGATAGATTAGCTTAGAAAACAACTATGGAGCTTGCATTTGGTTGATCGGAGGTGGATTGATCATCGATCGGAGCTGACAAACCTGGAGATATTTGGTTCATTTCTCTTCTTCTTTGTGTATTCTCTATTTGTTGGGTTTTGTATATGTATTTACTTTGAAGTCATGTATATTTGTCCCCCATGGCATTATATAAAGCTTGCTTTACAAATCTTGGTTGATTGTTGTCTTAGATTTTTGCTATGTGCTAGGGATTTGGGTTGTTGTAGAGATAAACTTGTTGAATCCTTATCTAGGATGATTATCTGTTAGTTTATGAACTCTAGACATAGATTTAGAGCTAACAATCTATATGAGTGTCGAGGCTTAATGCTTTCGTGTTGGTTGTGTCGGTTGAGAGATCGTCGATACGATTGATATGGATGTCTGCTGTGTTGTTGAGGTTGGATGAGAGATCGTCGCCGAGATGATATAGTAGTTCTCTCTACTTTGGGTTAGAAATTTCTTAGGGTGTGAGCGATGCTGAGTGACATTGACGAGTATTGTAGGTTGAGTATAACTGGTCGATGAGTTTAAGTTTGTGAGAAGTAGATTGTATGTAATACTTGATAAATCTTTTCTTTCCGAAGAATGAATTCCTTTTGTGTTAATATTTACTTTTCCGTTTTCATATTTCAACCCATTCTAACCAAATCTCGAAACCGTAGAAACCGTTGAACAACATTCTAACGACCATCTCTGTGGACACGATAATTCTCTGATATATACTTCCAAAACTTTTGTTGCTTGCCCTCTACCGCTTCAACATGTTGTAACTCTGAGTTAGCTTTAACTTCTGTTTTCATTTTTAGTTGTCTATTTTTGTTTAAACAACCATATCTTGAATAAATCTAATTCAAACAAAAATATGACTCTAACACTTAAACGTATGTCAGTGTCTTTTGCCTGCTCCTGTATGCTCACTAAAGTTAATAAGAAAAGACTAGACTCTTAGGCGTGTGTCAGTATCCTTTCATATCTTAACTAACATCTCTTTGTCATCTACTACATATACTATCATAAGATCTAAAACAACTATTCATCAAAACACTTTCATTTGCCAAACAACACCAAAATACTTCTCATCCTCCATCCAAATCTTCTTCATCTTTATCAAAAGCATGTCTGCCATGACCTTCCGTGGAGATGTGAACCATCTGAGAATCATCTCTGAGAAGTTTCCAAACCGTGCATTTCTTAAGGATGATGTAGGGGAATTAATATGGAGCTCTCAAATCCAGTACTGGTCAAACTACTTCACAATGCTTTGAGGTCCGATTCTTCCTGAGTTGGTAAAAGAA
Source organism: Vicia villosa (assembly GCF_029867415.1). Taxonomy (NCBI): domain Eukaryota; kingdom Viridiplantae; phylum Streptophyta; class Magnoliopsida; order Fabales; family Fabaceae; genus Vicia; species Vicia villosa. The sequence goes on along the minus strand of NC_081182.1, from coordinate 54,406,846 downwards.
TTCTGGAAATTTTCCAGAATCAGTGATGATGGAAACACCATCCTCTCCGAAATCTTCAAACTCCCCATTGTTATTACCATCTCGTCAATTGTCAAAGCTACAGGCTGTGTCTCATTTGGAGTCACCATTGATGATTTTCAATCTGACTTAAGGTTAGTAAAATCTTTCAAAAAATCCTGTTTGATGACTTTGTTCCTTATGAACCAAACAATCTTGATCACCTCCTCCCATATCCTAAAATTTGGTTCAAATTCTCCCTAACAAGTCTTTGTCCTAGGATGCCAATAAGGAATGTCATGACCCACAATGACAAAGTGTTTGTGTTTCTTCTAACACACCACTATAGGATCGACCTTCCTAAAACTATTTTCAACCATCTGAAGGACACCATTAAGATATCCAGAAATCAGACACATTTTCACATTCCATATGGAAGAGCACTGTCTGAACTAATCATGAACGATGGTATCTGGAGATTAGTTGGACAAGTAGGGCCTGAGCGTGCACTTACTACAGAAAAGTGTAATCGGGTAAACAAGATTGAAGAACTCGGGGACTAATTTCTCTTACGGAGGAACTCCTTCAGAAGTTATGATCAAGGCAATCAGTGCAAGTCATTTGAAAAACTGGTGGGAGAAGTGTTATTGATAATCTGTCATACTATATGTCTGTCTAAGTCTAGGATTGTAGTGATGTGATGATCAATGATGTTTGTACCCTATGCCTAAACTCAGTAAAATTACTAGCTGAATAATGTTTTTTGTATTTTCTTAATCTTTTTTAGAATGATTAACTCACTCACAAAAACATAATGTTCATCTTCATCCTCCTTGATATAACAATGATCAAGTCCACGTAAAATACAACCAAGTGATAATAACTGTCCCAATTGCGTAAAAGTCTTCAGAATCAAGTTCCAGAGAACATGCTATCCAAAATTCGAACCTGTCTAGGTTCTAACAATGAAGAGAGCCATTAGTAACTCAGTAGCCTTAAGTGCTTTTCCCATTAGTGCATCACGCATGGGGACTGTGTACATCCTGGGAAGGTTATCTAGGGTATCGGCGACCAACAATTCAATGGTCTTAAGTGTTTCGCTACTTAGAGCCTCGCGCTTGATGGATTGTGTACATCTTATCGTCTCAGTGAATAGACTGGATAAGATGAAAGTAGAAGACTGACCATGTAAAAACCGACTTCCATATCCCGATTATTTGACAAGATATGATAAGAGTGAAGTACTAGGGTTAAACAGAAGACCAAGAAGAGTCATACACATTGACCCAAGTCGGAATATCACAAACAACTTGTATGAGTATTTATCGTTGTGAAGTCATTATGTCTAAAAATATCTACTCAATCCCATAATGAACAATTATATGTTTTTATGACAATTCATTGGCATTGAAGTACCGTTGTCTTCCTTACCTCCTATTTAGATATGTGAATCAATATATAAGGGAGGGACTTAAAACAAGAAAGGACACGAACAATTCTAAGACTAAAATTAAAACTCACAATCCTAACAAACTCACCACTTAAATCTCTCTCTTGTTATATCTGTCATGAGAGGGAGAGTGAGAGAGTGTGACGGATGGACCTACGTTTGTCCAAGAAGGAAGAGATCTCATAGACCGGATCGTGTGCGTAAAGACAAAACCGAAGAGAACATGGACGACATAGTAACCTGTTACGTCAATAATCTTCCTGACGACATATCTGAAAGAGAAATGAAGAGAACTTTTGAACGATGGGGCAAAGTTAATGATGTCTACATAGCAAGGAAAAGGAACAAGATGGGAAGGGTGTTTGGCTTCATTAGATACTCTGACATAAAGGATTCAAGATGGTTGGAGGATCAATTGAAGGACATATGGTTCGGTTCCTACAAGATATGGGCTAACATTTCCAGGTTTTCTAGGCCAGGAAGGACTCCGAAATGCGATAATCTTAGCAGGAAGAATGAACAGAGGAATACAAACGAACAACACCACCGTAGAAAGATCAACTCATCGAGGAACGTTTTTAGAGAAGGCCAGAACTTTAGGAGAGAAGGCAAATCCTATGCAGAAGCAACAATGAACAAAAAAGAGGACCAAAGTAAAACTAAGTCAAGGACCTGGAGGCCAAAGCTAAAAGAAGACAATCTAACTGGAGAAGTAAAGCATGGCGGTGGGATAATGATTACAGTGAACGAAGAAGAGATGAAATGGGCACAAAATGGATATACTGGCTTCATGCGCAATGCTAATCAGACTTACATGCTGCAGAATCTTATGGTCAATGAAGGAATCACATCAATTCAGGTGATACCTTTGGGTGGAGACAAAGTGTTTTTAAAGGTTGACGATGAAGAAGATATGAATATGCTGGTGAAGGAAGCTGAAAGTGCATTTCAACAATGGTTCAGAGTCTTGAGGAAATGGGAACCAAGAGACTCAGGGGGATGGCGGTGTGTATGGATTAGAGCTAGTGGGGTCCCGGTGCATGCATGGAGAAGGAAGGTGTTCTCAACATTGGTAACATCATTTGGAACCCTATTAGAGTTAGATCCAGCGACAGAGAATATGCAAAGATTGGACGTGGCGCGATTATTTGTAAGAACATCCATGATGGAATTCATTAACATGATAATAAGAGTAAAGGTTAACAATCAAGAGTTTCTCATAAGATTGACAGAGGAGATATGTGATTGCTCACATCACGTAGAGGTTCCAGAAAGCGATGGAGACGATGGAACAACTAGCTCCGACGAGTCTTTCATCCCGCCGTCAATGGCGTCGCTGGAAGAAGAAGAGAATCTGGAGAAGTTAGAAGATAATTATGAGAAATTAATGACTGCTTTGGAAATGCCTAAGACACTTAATGCAGAAAGACAACATCATATTGGTAATGAGGAAGAGGTTAATAATACGGTGCTCGAGAAGTTGAGAGAAGGAATAAACTTAGAAAGGACAAAGTCAACAGGGAATGAAGGTGATAAGGCGGCGGAACCTGCGTGTGAAGGCAATGAGGCTTTAATAGGTAGTGGGGCCCAACAGAGTAGTGACAAAAACCTCATAAAGTACTCTGAGAAGGTGAGTGGGTCGGTTGACCAAAAGAAAATGGGCCAGGAAGATATAACCCATTTTGTTTCGCAAAGCCCAATAACAGATGGCCATACACAAGTGCTGAATGTCGAGGAAAGTAATTCTATAACGACGCAAACCGAAATAAACACTGAAGTACCCAGGCAAAAGGAAAAACACACTTCTGTAGGAGAGAAGGTAGTGCATACCATATCTTATAAAGAAAGAAGAAGACGCAGGAAGGAAATATTGAAGGAAAAAAGAAAAGTGTGGAGGAAAGGAAAGAAAGCGACTGACAAATGCACATGCATACTACGAAATCGACCTAATTCCCAGGTAAATGACTTCCCTAGCCTTTTGCTACCTGACAATGGTCTTGAAAAAAGTAGCTGGACCTTTCTTCATGGAGATGCAAAATAAATAGCAAAGGGTGTGTGGGATCTAGGGAAAGAATATGGAATCATACATAAGGGTGAAGAAGCAGAAATCTTACAGGAATTAGCAATAGGAGTAGGCAACGAAAGAGGAATTTCAGGAGATGGGAGAGGCAGTGACTGCTAATAATAATGGCGGTCCATGATTAGGCGCTACTAATAGCATTTTCACCATGAAATTGATTAGTTACAACATAAGAGGTTTAGGGGGTTTAGCAAAGAAAAAAGAGGCTAAGAGATTAATTCAGAAGCAGAAGCCAGATTTAATTTGCATTCAAGAAACAAAAATGGAAGTGGTGGACACGAACCATAGTGTAATGATGTGGGGGTCATCTGATTGCGATTTCGCTTTCTCGGCATCCGTCGGAAGGTCAGGGGGTCTGCTGACAATTTGGGATAACAGCGTTTTCTCGCTTCAAAGAAAATATATGAAGGATCATTATCTTATATTGGAGGGAGAATGGGGAGAAGGAAAGCATCCAGTTATCATAGTGAATGTGTATGCTCCCTGTGAGGCTAGAAGAAAACAAGCATTATGGGCAGAACTCTCGACACTGATATCAGCAAAGAGTGATGCTAGATGGTGCCTGATGGGAGATTTCAATGCAATTCGAGATGAATTAGAAAGGAAAGGATCGACAAACTATATTAGGAGAGAAGAAATGGAGGCTTTTGATGACTTTATCACAGAGGCGGAATTAATAGATTTACCGCTCCATGGAAGTAGGTTTACGTGGTCCAGAGCGAATGGAACAGCAATGAGCCGGCTCGATAGATTCCTTATCTCGGAATCTTGGTACCGTACATGGTCTGAGTGTAGCCAGTGGAGTTTAGACAAAGAATTATCAGATCACCGTCCAATAATTCTGCGTGAAAAGCATTTGAACTGGGGACCTAAACCATTTCGTATGCTAAATTGCTGGAGAGAAATAAAGGGTTACCATAAGCATGTGAAAGAACAATGGAGAAACATAAAGGTGGAAGGCTGGTTGATGTTTGTACTAAAAGAAAAACTAAAACTGATAAGAGAAAGTCTTAAAGCTTGGCACAAAAACAGTACTCAGAATTTGGAAGAACAAATCAATAAGACAAAGGCGGAAATTAACGAGCTCGAAGCAAGAGGAGAGGAACGGGGTTTGTCAGAAGAGGAGACCGTAGCTAAGAGAGAGCTAATTGCACAAATGTTTAAATTATCAAGACTTAATTGCAGTATCCAATGGCAAAAGTCGAGAACAAAGTGGCTGAAGGAAGGGGATGCAAATACCAAATATTTTCATGGGTGTATCAACAAAAGAAGAAGGGGAAATGAAATTCTAAGTCTCGATGTGGAGGGAAGACAATTGACAGAGCCAGAAGACATCAAAAACGCAATAGTAGAACACTTTCGCAGTAGCTTCTCGGCTAACGGAGTGAGGCCTGTTCCAGCAAATATGACCTTTAAAAACCTTGAAGAAGGAGATAAACGCACTTTGATTCAAGAGTTTTCAGAAGAAGAAATCCGCACTGCAGTGTGGGATTGCGACAGCGACAAAAGCCCGGGCCCGGATGGGGTAAATTTCAAATTTGTGAAGGAATTTTGGAATGAAATGAAGGCTGATTTTTTTAGAGTCATGGCAGAATTCCATCAAAATGGCAAGATAGTCAAAGGGGCCAATAGCTCCTTTGTGGTTCTGATCCCAAAGAAGACGAGTCCGATGAAAATCTCAGAGTTCAGGCCCATTTCGTTAATTGGTTGTATATACAAGGTACTATCGAAGGTGCTGGCGAACAGAATAAAAAAGTGATTGGTTCAGTTATCTCAGAAACTCAATCTGCATTCATCTCTGGAAGACAAATCGTAGATGGAATCCTTATCGCAAATGAGATAGTAGATGAAGCGAGGAAGAAGAGAAAGGAAGTTATGATGTTTAAGGTAGATTTCCAAAAGGCCTACGATTCAGTAAACTGGAGCTTTCTAGACTTTGTGATGGATAAAATGGGGTTTCCCGAAAGATGGAGAAAGTGGATAGCAGAGTGTTTATCTTCAGCATCAGCCTCGGTTTTGGTTAACGGAAGTCCTACGATGGAATTTAAGATGGGACGTGGACTTAGACAAGGCGACCCTATCGCGCCGTTCCTTTTTCTTATAGTTGCTGAAGGCTTTAACGCTTTGATGAATAAGGCGATGGAGTTAGAGAGGTTTTATGGATACAAATTCGCAGAAGGGGCAGAACCGTTCTCATTATTACAATACGCCGATGATACGCTAATTATTGGAGAAAAAAGGTGGTCTAATGTCAGCACTATCAAGAGCAACCTCAAGCTGTTTGAAATTATGACGGGTCTCAAGGTGAATTTCCACAAGAGTCTTTTATTTGGAATTAACATTCCTCAGTACTGGCTGGAAGAAGCGGCAAAAGTACTAAATTGCAAATTAGGATCCTCAACATTCGATTATCTTGGCTTACCGATCGGCGCTAAGGCATGTAGAAAAGCAACGTGGCAGCCTATCATAGATACAGTGAGGTCCAGATTATCGAGGTGGAAGAATAGACAATTGTCTATAGGCGGTCGTGTGGTAATTTTAAAATCGGTTTTGTCGGCACTTCCGGTGTATTATTTCTCTTTCTTCAAGGCTCCGTCAGGTATTATCCTTAAACTCGAATCATTATTTAAACAGTTTTTGTGGGGAGGGAGTGAGGAAGAGCGAAAAATCTGTTGGGTGAAATGGGAACAAGTGTGCAAACCTTTAAATGAGGGGGGTTTGGGGATAAAAAATTTGAGGGCTTTTAACCTTGCACTGCTAGGTAAATGGAGTTGGAAAGTAAAAAACTTAAGAAGTGGATTGTGGTATAGATCACTAGTAAATAGATATGGTTTAAGTAATGGTGAGATTAGAAGGAGCGGAAACGATTCCTCTGAATGGTGGAAGGATATCTGCCAAATTGATATGGACAGATTAAGTACACCAAACGAGTATTCAGTGAAAGAGGTTTATAGAAACTTATCTTCGATCGGTCGGATTGTGCCTATTCACTCTTGGGCGAAGGTGTGGAATAAGGCTATTCCATCTAATGTGTCGTGTATGGTGTGGAGGATGCTACAAAATAGAATCCCCACAAAAGACAACTTAGTTAGGAGGGGAGTTCTATCTCAGGACCAGAATGGGTGCATCGGTGGGTGTGGATGCGAGGAGTCCGTCTTTCATGTATTCTTTGAGTGTCCTTTATTTGCAGGTACCTGGAATTCCATTTGCAGATGGCTGGGAGTGCAATCTGCTCTGTTAAATGAAGGCTGGCAGCATTGGGATCAGTTTGCAAACCTGTTGGATAACGGTAATTCGCGGACTGTGAAGATGTCGGTCATTTGGTGCGCTTGCATATGGAACATTTGGAAACACAGAAACGGAAAAGTATTCCAAAATAAGGAAATACAGACCGAAAACATCGCTGAAGCGACAAAGATCTCGGCGTGGAAGTGGCTTAGACTTAAAGCTAATTTGATCTCGGACGACATATCTGCATGGTGGTCGAACCCTACAGCCTGCCTAGGTTTTAAGGGCGCAATTTGACAGTTTCTAAGGCGCTGTCAGTTACCTCTGAGTGCGGCTATTTTGGTTCTATTCAAAGGCCCCTGGCTGATGCCGGATTGCCGTTTCAGACGTCCATCATCGAGCTTCAAAGGTTTTGGTGCGGAAACGCTTTGCATCCTGTTTTAGGTGTTTGGTAGGTCAAGGCAAACATGTATGGGATACGCTAGTTGCTTACGTGCAATTTGGATTTGCATGTCTTTTGTTGTTTAGGTGTCCAGACTTTTATGTTTGTTTTAAGGCCTACTGCATTGTCATAGCAGTATGTAACATGCTCTGGTTTTCTGCATATTTTATGTAGCTTATATGTACCAGTATCATGCACATCTTGTGCTATTAATATATTTTGGCTTTTTCAAAAAAAAAAAAACAATTCTAAGACTAAACCTTAAGTTAAGAGACAGAAAAAGTCACCAACTTATGTTATCCTATCTAACTAGAGCCTGTTTGGTTTGGCTTTTCAGCCACCAAACGTACGTCCATGAGCCTCTCCAACGTGAATTTTAAAAGCTACAAAAGGTAGCTTCATAGCAAACGTGAAAATGTACCGTGATTTTGAAAGAAGCCACCGCTAAACCAAACACATTACTAGTAATTAATGTGTTTTTTATCGGAACAATTGCCTTATCTCCTTTCTTAAGCACGTTTATCTCCTTTCAACCAACAACAATAAAATAATCATACAATTATTGCCTTATCTCCTTTCTTAAGCACGTTTATATTAACAATCAATTCAAATTGTTTACCATCAACAACAATAAACATAAAAATATTCTCTTAACTCCTTTTTAAGCAATTGGAATTTAAATCATATATTTTTATGACTGAAAATTTCCCATGAATGAAACAAGTCCCACACATTAAATTAAAGAGAAAAGGGATGATGCACTGACAGTGTAAAAATATTTTACACTGTCAACCAATCACCACCCATGTATCCAATTAAACCATTTTTTTATTAAAAAAAAACTTAATGACATGGCACATTTATGATTTTCTATTGGATGACAGTGTAAAATTAATTTACACTTTCAGTGCACTACCTTTTAGCTCTAAATTAAATACCATAGTCTTTCACACGAAAAATCAAACAAATCCTTCCATATTTTCCTTTGGTTTACCTTAACAATTGAACTGAAATAGCTAAACAATTCTCATAACAGCGACCACATGTATATCTGATCATGTACACTCCAACAACCGAATTTTGAGGCAAAATATCTTACCCTTATAACACACGTGATTCGCGTGATACTGAGTTTGTTACCAATATTGCTTACGTGGCACGCAAGCGTATTATCTTACCATACACCGCCACTACACACAACCACAGCTCAACACGTTGCTTCTTCTCTCACAGTCCTATAAAGTTCTAAATCAAGTAACCGAATATATTCACTTGGATTGGCTCAGTCCCTTATCGATCATTCTCTTTCTTCTGCTTCCAGTTTTTTCTAACCATAGAGACAATGACATCTTCAGTAATTGAAAATGGACACGATGAGGCCAAACACGAACCATCCGATTTGATCGCGGAGAAAATGAATCCTACGGTTGTGAATCTTTTGCTTCCGAATGAAACGTTCTTGAAAGCTGCGATTTCTCTGAAAGACGAGGTATGTGTTGATGGATTGTACTAGTAGTTCATAATGGAATTGATTTTGAAGAGTGTTGGTTAACTTGTGGTGGAATTGTTGTGGATGCAGGTGGTGGAGGTGAATTGGAATCGGCGGGAAGTGGTTGATCCGACGGTGTATACCGGTTTGCTTGGTACGGCTTTTACTTGCCTGAGGTCGTTTGAGGTTACCGGTTGCCGTGAAGATTTATTGCTATGCTCGGAGATTATTGACACGTGTGTCACTGTCGCACGTGCCTCCCTCAGGTACTTTTTTAGTTGTAGTATCATTGTCACTTTAATGCTTGTGTTAATTGTGTGTGAATTGATTAATTATATTTTAATAATTCATTACAAAATTGATTGTTCATACTTAGCTTTTTGCTTAAACTATGAATTTCTTTAATATAATAAATTTCTATTTCTTTTCATTTTCCTTTTTATCATTAATTAATCTTTATAAATGGTAATAGTGTGAATGAAGTAGACACTATTATTGTCTTTTACTCTTAAACCTGTAATCTAATGAAAAGATATTAAAATTGGTGTGATTGTTGCAGACACGTGACATTTTTGTGTGGTAGAGGAGGAGTATATGCCCTTGGAGCTGTCGTTGCTAATTACATGGGGGACCTTCCAAAACGTGACCTGTTTGTGGGTCTATTCATTGAGGTAAAATCAATATTCATTAATAGAAAACCCGGCCAGTTGGTAGGCTCTGGTTCGAATTTTGCTAGATGCTAACAATTTTTCTGTTGGATGAATTCATACCGAGCAAAGTTCTGGTGGTTAATGGCCCGTTTTTCTGTTGGATGAATTCATACTTCTGGTGGTTAATGGCCCTCTCCTAGTGGACGGTGGAATTCATCATTTTAAATTAGTTGGTTTTGGGCTCATGACCATGGTACTAAATTTTCAAAATAAAAAATAAAAAATAAAAAAATCCAGTTAACTAAGAGCTGTAATGATAGCAACATTCATTCATTATGAGTTTAATTTTAATTATGAGAGTTTAATTAAGAGTTTAATTTTGATACACTATGGTAAATATTTAATCATTTTTAATGATCTGCAGGTGGCAAAAGAAAGAGCTCTGCCTGTTGGACCAGAGGAAGGCGGATTTGGAATGTCATATGATCTTCTCTACGGACGAGCTGGATTCTTATGGGCTGCATTATTTGTAAACAAGCATCTAGGAGAAGATGTGGTGCCCAAAGATATTCTAACGGCTATTATTGATGCAGTATTGGCTGGCGGTAGAGCCGGAGCGTCTGATATCAAAGACTGTCCATTAATGTATAGGTGGCATGGGACTAGATACTTAGGTGCAGCAAATGGTCTTGCTGGTATTCTTCATGTGCTCCTTCATTTTCCACTTCCAAGTGAAGATGCTGAGGATGTTAAGGGAACTTTGAGATACTTGATAAGTAAACGTTTTCCTCATAGTGGAAATTATCCATCAAGTGAAGGGAATCCAAGAGATAAGTTAGTGCAGTGGAGTCATGGTGCAACTGGGATGGCCATTACACTGTCTAAAGCAGCACAGGTAATAATAAACCCTATATGTTTCGGTCCTGGCCAGCCCATAACAGTTGTCCTAGTTGATGCGATGGAGTAGGGTGCGACGTGATCCTTTCCGCTAGCACCAATGTTCTGGTCGATCTCAAATCCGTGCCTCTCTGGCTACTACGCCAAGAAATGTAGAACTAGTTTGGCCGGTCCGGACCAATATGACAATGATAATGACTTTTGAAAATGTGTGTTGCAGGTTTTTCCAAATGATAGAGAACTACGAGATGCAGCAATAGAAGCAGGAGAAGTTGTGTGGAAAAGTGGATTAGTGAAGAAATTGGGACTGGCTGATGGCGTATCTGGAAATGCCTATGCCTTTCTTTCACTCTACAAACTAACTAAAGATAGTATATATGAAGAGAGGGCAAAATCATTCTCTTGTTTTTTGTATGATAATGCTAGAGCTTTAGCAGCTGAGGGGCAAGCTCTTACTGGTGGCAATGACTACTCTCTCTTCCATGGACTTGCTGGGACAGCATGTCTTTGGTTTGATTTGATTGCACCTGATAACTCTAGGTTTCCTGGATATGAATTATAGATGGTTTCATGGAAGTAATTGTTATGTTGTAATAATATTGTGTGAAACTTGCAGGCATGATAATATGTACTAAAAGCCTGGATTGTAACACTTGTTTACATACAAAAATGCCTTTAACCCTAGTTTGAAAAAAAATTCTTAATTTGAACATGTCATTACATTCTATTTCTGTCACTGTCTCTTGACACTAATCGATTAGTGCATAATACTAATCTACCAAATTTTGGTATCTGCCAAACTAATTGATTAAGTATTTAGACCTTGTTATCTGGCAAATTAATAGGTTAGGTAAGGCAGTCAGTGTTTTAAAAACCGGACCGAACATCAAACCGGTGAGGGTACTAAGTCACTGGTTTATTGGTCGAACAACTGGGTCATTAGTCGAACTACATGACTAAACCGGATTAAACTGGATAACTCGGTTGAACAGACCGGTCGTTATAACAAAATTATATAGGTATAAAACATGTCGAACATGATGATTCAGTCTCTACAAAATATAATCGGCACTTAAATTTTTTAAAAATATCATATCCTAAATAAATAATTCACAAGTTCATAATTTAAATTCAAATTTTAAACATAAATATCACACATAATAAAATTGTACAAAATTACAAAATATATATTTGCAAAGAAAATTTAATCGCAAAATAATCTAATTGAATAAATTATAATAAATTAAATTTAATTTCAAAGAAGAAAAGGTTATTTTAATGTTAGTATATCCTTCTTCAATATCAAAATCACCTGTAACAAAATTAACCGCATCCGAAAATCTTTATTTTTATTTTTTTTTATTTTCTATTTTTTATTTTTTATTTTAATTTTAATTTTAATTTTAATTTTTCATTAAAATAATTAAAATGATGTTGTTTTAAGTTTTTAAAATAAAAAAAAATAAAAATGCATTTAAATCACCGATTCTAGAAAATCGTCGATTTTTCCGATTTTACCGGTTTTGACCGGTTCATACCAATTCAATGACATATCTGATCCAACAATCGAACCAGACCGATTACCTGGTCGGTTCCCGATTCAACCGATCTACTAGCCGGTCTGGTCCGGTTTTTAAAACATTGGGTAAGACTTGCTTTTCTGATTTACTAATCGCCTAATAAACTCTTAGCTATGAGATTAACAAAGCACACAGCCACCTAATCTAATCCTGAAAAAAGACATCATCAAAATCTAAGACAAGACAAGACTACAACATTTAGAAAAACAAATACTCGAACTCATAAAGTGTAAGTGTGATATTTGAGCAATTTAAAATATAATAATTTGATCTGATGATTTTAATAATAAAATTAATATTATTTATTAGAAGAGATAAATCGATATGTATGATAAGTGTAAAAAACTTTATAAAGTTTTATACGGTATACATCATAACTATTCATAATTATTATTTTAAATATAATGAAAATAAAAGTTAAATATAATTTAAAATCTGACAGCTACCATTTTTTTTACACTATTAATGTATTTTAATTAAATTTTTATTAAAATATTTTTATTAATTAATTATAAAATCTGACAACTACCATTGACAGTTACGATTAATTGACAGGATAAAATTTCTTTACATTATTAATATATTTTAATTAAATTTTTATTAAAATATCTTTATTAATTATAGTTAATAAAATAGTTGAATATAATAGAGAAAAATAATAATAAATTGCAATGGTATGGTAAATAATAATTTATGAAAAGGAGGGAGAAGACCCATGCATTCATAATTTCTACGACATTTAGAAAACATATGCACTCATAATTTCTTTTGGAGAATAACAAAATTTCTTAACACTACATTTTGTCGCCAAGTGAAGATATGAGATATCTAGGGATGTCAAAGGGGCGGGGCGGGGACGGGGAATACATTCCCATCACAATCCCCGCCCTCGAATGTATTCCCCATCCCCGCTTCGGGTCCCTGCTACGGGGGAATTTTCTCCCCCATCCCCGTCCCCGCGGATCCCCGCGGGTCCCCACGGATCCCCGCTGTTCATGCGGAGATCCATAAATATGATTTTTTATTTATTATTTTAAATCAAATTAATAGTAAAAGCTTCAAAAACTAACCACAAAAAATTTAGAAATTATTCCTTTATGATAAATATATTGTTTTAACAATATTTAATCTATAATATTGAGTGTCATGGCCACCAAAATTTCAAACAAAAAAAATTGAAATATTCTTTTAGATCCCACTCTTTTACAAACAATACATATATATTTTTAATTTTTGTATAAGATTAATCATATGAAATGAAAAATAAACTTACATAATAATTTAAAATTATACATAAATTCGGGACTTTATGCTATTTTAGGCGGGGCGGGGACTCCACGGGGCGGGGGATATTTACGCCACCCCCATCCCCGAAGTGTCTTCGGGGAGACTTTGTTCCCCATCCCCGTCCCCGTGGGAAGAAAATTCCCCGTCTTTGGGGCCCCAAACGGGGAATCCCCACGGGGATCCCCGCTAACGGAGGCAAGTTGATATCCATGAATTTTGTAAATTTTTAAAACCTTATCCTTCTTTTTATATGCTCAGGCTGAATCTTTTACTATCTTATAATGTAATAAAATATATATATAAATGGTCAGAACCTCCTAATCAACTATACTAGAAGATGAACAAAGAAAGGAATGATTAAATACAATAATATTTTAATAGATGCTAATGATAAAAGTAATATTCCAACTCTCCCCTTCAAAGTGGTGTATATATATCATGTGTTGTTTTTGTTGCATATTTAAGTAAATTGAGGTTTTAAATATTCATTCTGACAACATTCATATATGACCCACAAATAAACCACCGTAAAAATGGAGGTTCAAAAGTCAAAGCCAACTCGCTGTTAGGCAAAGGGGGAAAATTGGAGAGGATGAAAGTCAAAGCAAATTTATATTTGTCCTCTATATTATGGAGAATCTTCAAAAAGTTTTGCTAATAATTTTTCCCTTAAAACAGCTGCTGCCTCACGAATAGTTCGACTAAGATCATTTGGATCATACACAGTTTTAAAGTAGCGTTGAAAAGCCTATATCTCTTTTACATGTTTGTCTCTACCTTTTTAAAACTTCGTCTTCAAGAGAGTGAAAATATCTGTTAGATATTGCGACAATTTTGCGACTTTAATAAATTCTGTGGCATGGTAGACTCTCCACCAAGCATCAAATTCTATGATACAATAAAAGGATGGTCGAAAGGACAGTGGCGTGAGTTGAACACCGTCAGTAGCATGTCGATCCAGGCGCTCAGTATATTGGGCCTCAGAGAAATTGACAATGCAGATGTAGAGTTCATTATTTTGATTAATAAAGGACTGACAAAATTTTGTTCATCCTAAATTATCGAGACACCAAGTTAGACTGATAGCACAATATTTTCACACTATTCTTAGATGGCCTAAGCCTAGTCGAAAGGAGTTTGGGATTGAGAAAAGCTTTCCATATCTCAATGGATTAAGCTTCATGGTCAGCATTAGGAGCAGAAAATTCACGGGTGAACCACTCAGGTCCATGACTCCATTTTACGAAAGGAGTCATTGCAAGAGTAAAGTTGTGGCGTTTCACAAACATCAGGAAGTACCTTGTAAAAGCTTCTTGCAAAGTATGACCACTATCAGTATGAGTTATTTGGCTAGTCGAGCACCTTTGACCCTATGATGTTTGATCTCCTCGTCATAATCATTTGGTGTGTCAATTTGCAAAGATGGTTCAAACATGAAATTTAGCCATAATTGGAGTTGCCACTAAGGGTCATCTAATAGAATTTTGGTTCCAGATTTGAGAGTTTTTAGGGTCTCGAGAGCTAGTCCTAAGGTCTCATACAAAGAACCTAGTATCATTTGACTCAGACAAATTTTTTCGACTGTCAGGTAATTGGTTAGCTAAAGTCAAAAATCTTTTCGCCACCTTCAAAGACTTATAAAAGAAGATACAACGTGACAGCCACGACGCTAAGAAAGTAATATGTTCCTAGTCAGATACTTCGACAATGGTGGTGTCATGTGGTCACTGGTCAGCAATGTATTTTCCAAAACTAGCATTGTCAGTGTCGAAATTAATGGTATCCTTATCTTTGGTGTTTGGGTCAAAAAAATTCCCAATTGGACGAAGGCTAGTAATGGTTTCTATGTCGAAAAGGGTAGGTGTAACCATACCACAAGAAAGATGTAATGTATTGGTGGTGCTCTCCTAAAAATACAAGGAGGTAACAAACATATTTTGGCAGTAAGGGGGTCATGCTTTTGACAACTAGATTAAATCTTAAATACCCTTATCTTTCCAGGTTTATGCTTTCTTGATTTTGACTTTGTCGAACCAAGAAATATAGCCCTCAACTTTCTTTACTGAAGGGGCGGAACAAAAATTTCGAAAAGTATGACTCATGTAGTCTAACGTTATGGGATTCTTTGAATCAGCAGTGGGTTTATCATTGGGATTCTTTGTATCAACAGTGGGTTACTCATTGAGATTCTTTACATCAACAATGGGTTTGTCACTAGGGTTCGTTGTACTGACAGTAGATTTTTTCATGCTAACGATGGGTTTAGTATGGTGGTAAAAAGGGAAAAATCCCTTCAGTTCATCAACATTAGCTTTAGGCTAAGGTAGTGAACCCATAAACGCGTGAATCTCACCAAAAATAGAAAAGCAATTAATATGTGAGACTTGTAGATAAAATATTTCTCATCCTGGATTGGTGGTTCAGGGACATACTCGTGGTTGCCGACGATGATTGGAGCTTTGAGTCTGGTGGAAAGAGGTAGAGAATCTTTAGTCCTTTGAACTCTTTGATTTTGAAGGAGCAGCCATTATTGCAGATGATGAACGATTGAAGAAGAAGAGTATAAGGTTTTTTGTGTTTGAGAAGAATAGAGAGTCAAAAGGAATTTGCTGGATGAAGTATCAGTAGATGAAAGGAAAAAGAAGAAATGAGGAGAAATGATATTTATAGGAAGAAAGAGAGAAACTTATTCAGTTTTGTTTTTGACAAATGGCACCAAACGTGGGACACATGTTCTTTGCCTATAAGTGGAATCAAACCGTTGATCTGCATGGCCTATGTTCTCCTTGAAAATTAGAAACATGATAAGCTTTTTGTGTCAGCACGTCTCGAAGTGACGTTTTGGTAAAGTGGTCATGATGACCATGATGTCAGCACATTACTGGGCATAGTATGGGAAGATTAAAAAACAACATTATCTCCAGTTAGTCGAAAGTAGTGTTTTAGGGGGACAATTTTCTACCCTGGATGTTCGTCCACAGTGACCTCGGTGTTTGAAAGAGAGGTTCAGGAAAAAACTAAGCAACACTTGGAGAGTCAAATGAGCATTTTTACACAATCTCTTCAGCTCAAAAAGTCAAAGCTTCAAGCAGAAGGTAGAAGTTGGGACTTAACGTATTTCTTTGGAATAATTGTCCAAAGATTTCGACGATAAATGATGCAGTCAAGAAATCGACGGAAAGGTTAGCATAAGTCTTCGAGTGCAATGGATTGGTGCGGAGAAGAGCAATATAACAGTTTTTTGGACTTATTCAAAAGTACACGTTGAGACAAAATCCAAGGGCAAAATGCATGCGGCTAAAACGTGTCAACTTCTAAGGAACAAGTTGTTGGAGGTGTCAAAATCATTACGAAAATTCACAAACTCAAAATATCCAAGTGTCAAGCGAGAAACGAATCCGTTGAGCGAAATGTATGATCCTGAACACCATGTTATTTACACTTTAAGAAAAATTCATTTACTTTAACTTGCTTTTCTGCATTTTATCTTTACCTTTTCACCCTACTTTTTACAAAGATATCGACCAAGTCGAAATCCTTCATTTTCTGCAAAACTTTACATTTCAAACTTAGTAGAAATCAAAATATATTTCACTTCACACCATACACTCAAACAAAGTCACAATAATTCATGAACATATGTCCTAGGATCAACTTGTCGATCTTGCAAGTAACCATTTTTGGAAGACTGACGCTTGTTTACTAAATTTCACGGTAAACAAACCGTCACTTTATTTCTGATTCCAACCTCCCTAATCCAATTTGTTGTCACTTCTCGTGTAGCAAATTTTTGTGTAGTTGAAAATATATCAGTGGTATCTACACATGTCTGGTTTTTATCGCATATTATCAAAGGAATATCCATACATGTTAAATATAATTAAAAAAATCAATAAAACATAAAAAATCAAAATAATATGTACCCGAATAACTTATAATAAAGAAGTCCAGTTGGTAAAAAAATATCACCAGAAGACTTGGATGGATGTTATCTGGATAATAAATAAAGTGAATTGGTAAACATAGAGAAAAGTTATTTGGTTTGGCTTTTGTGAACCGGGTGACTACATAGCATGTTATTCGGAGTGTGCGAAAATTGAACTGAATTTCATTTAGCAAGGTTATCCGATTTAGAAACATAACATATCGGATGTCTTCAATGCAAGTTATTCGGTTCGCATGAGTGGAGTACACAATTGCCAATTTCTGATGAATGGTAAAAATTTAAAGATTAAAGTGAAATTTAAAAAAGGGTAAATTTGAAATATTTACGAAATTGTTGGGGTGGGGGGGACAAGTGTAGGGGTATAGGGTAAAATTTCTCTTCAAAGAAAAACAATTTTAAAATTAGAGGGAGAAGTCTTAAAACTCAAAGGCACTCCAGAGATTGTGACAGAGGACCACGCATCTCTTATCTCTTGTGAACGACCAATTTAGTATTCCTTATACTTTAGAAGAAAAGTTGGAATCAATTTAGTATGATACTTGTCCAAATTTAAAAATTGAAATTAGAAACTTAAAGGGGCAAATAACACAGCTCTCCAAAACTCCAATTATTGTTTCACCGAATCTAAATGATGAAAGATAAAATTTTAGAAAATAATATAAGAGAAATGTTTATATCATTATGAAAAATAGAAAGTATCTCATCTAAAGTAATTTGTCATATCATTCTAACGACATGGTTACTTAAAAATCTTGGATCTAACCCCAAGGGCCTAACACAAGGTAGGCACCTAAATTAGCTTGTTGATCTTTAATGCAAGAGTGTCTTACAACCCCCAGTATGATTTGGTTCTAAGATAATAATTGTTCAAGACACATGAAGAAAAATGAGTC
The DNA here is from genome assembly GCF_029867415.1 of Vicia villosa. Lineage (NCBI taxonomy): Eukaryota > Viridiplantae > Streptophyta > Magnoliopsida > Fabales > Fabaceae > Vicia > Vicia villosa. The sequence goes on along the minus strand of NC_081182.1, from coordinate 54,388,907 downwards.
TAGGTTTATTGACTTTATCAAAAAACAGGGTCGGCCATTTACCGACGCAGTAGGCTATAGCGCCGGGCCTCATAATTTAACGGGGCCCATTTTATTCTTTTAATTCCTAAGCGGTGTTCTCTTCATGTGTGTTTTATTACCATGTGTGTGGTTTATTGTGTTATAATAATAGTGGTATCCGCGTTGCACCATTTGACATTATTAATTCATTTTACGTATAAAAATAATTAAGTCAATTTCATTCCATATTATTACTGTTATTAATACATTTCATTCCATATAGTTAAGTCTATCCCTTTTTTTTATAAGAGTTCTATCCCATATAATATTGTTACTACGTTAGTAGTTAGTAAATAGATATAATATAATTATAGGATATTGTTACTACAATTTTTATATTAAAAAATATATGAAATTTTAATTATCAGATACTAATTTTTCTTTTATTAATTTAATAATTTATTTTAAATATATATATATATATATATATATATATATATATATATATATATATATATATATATATAATTGTATTTTTATGCCTCATTTAGTTAATATATTAGTTAAAAAGTAATGCACTGACTCATCCAATAGAAAATCATCAATCTATCATGTCATTAAATTTTTTTAAAAATAAAAGAATGGTTTAATTGAATACATGGTAGTGATTGATTGACAGTGTAAACATATTTTACATTGTCGGTGCATCACCTCTTTTCTCAATATATAATAATATTTTTGGTATATAATTTTTAACCATTAAGATTATACATTTTTAATTTAGGCCTATTTTTTAAATTTTGAACCGGGTCTCGGGATTCATTGGGTCGGCCTTGTCAAAAAAGAGCGCGACTATGTAATTTATGGAGATAATAATCTAGATAAAATACTAGGTGAATGTATTATAAGAAATCCTTCCAAAACTACCATAAGTGGTTTGTTATTTGTAAAAGGGATTAAATATAATGTCCTTAGCATTAGTCAATTATGCGACAAAGGATATACTATTATTTTTCGATACCCTAGATTGGCTATTAGAACATGAAGTTGATAGGGAGAAAATGTTTAAGGCTTGGAAAGTTTAGAATGTATGTACATTTAATCTAGATGATGTATCAACCAATGGTACCAGTGGCGGTTCTATAGCACGGTGAGCCTGGGCACGCGCCCGGGCTCAACCCCTATTTTCTTTGTATTTTCCTTAATTTAATAGTCGAAATTTAGACGAAATTAGGGGCAAAATTAATAAAAATAAGGGTGTAAAAATTAAAATAAATGAGTACCCAAAAGTCCAGACAGGCCCAACCCCATTAATTATATATGAATTATAACAAAAAAATTTAAAAAATTAATTATGCTACAACGTTATAGACCGGCCGGTGTTTCATCTTTCCCCTCTTTGTCTTTAACGGTTGGTGTTTCATCTTTCTCCTATTTGTCTTTGACGGTTGGTGCTTCAAGATATACATATTTAATCATTATTATTAAATATTATAATAATAAGAGTTTTATATTGTTGATAAAACTCCAATCAGCTAATTATCTTCTTGGTCTTTTTTTTTTTGAATGATACCATTTTCATTTTTTTAGTCTTCTTGCAATTTATGCTTTCAAAAATTTATAATTGATTCAACCTTCCCTAATTTTATAATTTTTTTTTACTACTTTTTGATTATAATTTTATAGCGACATTATAATTTTCCATATATTATAAAATCAAACAAGAAATCACGGGCGTTTAAATTTAATTGAAAGGTAAGAGTAATACAAATTGAAATGTATGAAAATGTTGAGTTTTACTATGTGGTCAAATTAGAGAGTTCAAGCAAAATTAATTTGTCAATAGGAAAAATTATCTAAGTTTTCCACATAATAAATAACATTAAAATTTTTGAGGTTTCTTTTAAGAAATAAGTTGAAAATGTCCAACTATTATTTTGTTAGCTTTTGAGGGATTATATTTTATGTCCCTCATTTTTTATTGAATAAATTATCTTTAATAAAAATAATATTAAAATTAATGTATAAGTAAATTTATAGTTATAAAATAAAATTATAATAATTTGAAATTTCAACTCAATTATAGATATTATAATAAACCAATATAAAAACTAAAGTGAAAAAAAAAACTACTTGAATTTTTAGAGTTTTTTAGTTTCCTCAAGGGCACACACGTTTACAATTGAACATTTACTATTGCTCACTATAAATTGATCTAACAAAAACTAAAGACAATTGGAATACTCTTTATTTCCTTATCATCTTTTTTTAGAGTACAAGTTAGAAAAGGCAAGGTACTCGAAATCATGGGCGGGGCTATAGGCCAGGAACCCGGACACGCATCCGCGCTCAACCCCTCCTTTCGTTGTGTACTTCCCACTTAATAGTTGATTTTTTAGACAATACCAGAGGCAAAATTAGTAATTTTTAGACAAAATTAAGGACAAAATCAGTAAAAGTATGGTGTGAAATTTTTTCAAGGAGTTTCGGATATTTAATATAAATAATTTGTTCTATCGAACCGAATCTTTGTTAGATCATCCAATCTTTCTCTATGCTTTTCATTTTTCTTTCCTCTTTTTTAATAGATAAATTTTCTATTGGTTGGAAAAAAAGACGAAATCCAGCCTAAGTGTAAGTTGAGGAAGTAGTGTACACACAAGAAAAATGAAGGACAAAAAATATGTCGGAGTTCCTAACCTCTCAATAAATAAGAGAAGGTTGCAACAAGTTGCAAGTTCTTTTGATGTAATCAAGTTCACAACCTTTTGTGCGCACGCGTCTATTTCATTTCATTTTCACTCTCTTCATGGAATGGAATCAACAACAAACTAAGCTTGCTTAACGTAAATCAACTTGCATAACGGCCCCACACCCGGCTAGCTTGCTTCTCAGTCTATTCAATTCCCTGTCTTCATGTCATTCTCTTATTACTAGTACTATCTATTCAAAATAAAAAATCACAGAAAAAAAGTAGTATCTATTCATATATATTAAAATTCAAATTATAAGCCAATAAAAAAAATTTCATAAAATTTAGGTGTACCTATTTTATATACTTAACAAAATTAGTATTTCTATTTTAGTCTTTTAATCTACCTATTTTATATACTTAACAAAATTAGTATTTCTATTTTAGTCTATCAAAATGAAATAGGAAGATTAAAATTATTTGAATATAAAATAAAATGACTTGTTTCGTGAATTAGTTAAATTTTTCTGACCAAAACAATTATTAAACTTAAAGTTTAACACTATTGGATGTGTTTGTATTTTTTCATGCATTTACATTAATATAATATAATACATTAATCTTGTTTGAGTTGACCCAAGATGAAAGTTTCAGTCGTAAAGCGAAGGTAGTAAGTGTAGAGAACATGTAGTCATTTATCATCTATGAAGTAGTTAATTTTGTCTTCAAGAATACTGCCAGCCGTTTAGATTAATCAGGCGGCAGATCGCGATCCATGATGTATTATTTGATAGGAAATTAAGATACAATAACAGACCAATACGCAGCAGATATAAAATTCTCCAAACTTGTAAGAACCTATTAGGATCAACAACAAATATATGACAGCAAATCGAACAAATAAAATCACAAAAGAACACTGATATTTTAACGTGAAAAGCCCTTCGATATGAGAGTAAAAACCACAAGTCGTCCAGACCATAGAAATAGCTTCACTATAATCAAATAAAGGTAAAAGAGAGTCTTAAAGTGTTTCACAAACTATTGCTAACAACTGCAAATCATAAAACAAACTAACTTACAAATAAGAATCAAGAAAGCTGAAAAATTGTCCAAATCTGCCACTTCAATGCGAAGCAAATATCTCTCAGCTCAGACATTGTTTTGAAATTCTGAACGGTCAAAAGTTAGATATAGGTGCTGCAAATCTGCCCTCTAAATTTGAGCTTGATCCAATGCTTAATGAATCCAGGATCGTCGACTTAGTGAAATTGGTTGCAGAGATACGAGAATAGGTTTCTCTTCTCTTTTCTCTCTTTTGAATCCTTATTTTCTCTCTACCTTTCTCAACCCTAAATTAACCCTCTCCGCTTAAATAAGTGAGACAAATGAGTTATTCATATTTTGGTCTTTCTCCACATAGGAAGAGAGCCCAAACCCAACAAATCTCCCCCCCCCCCCCCACAACTATGTGGAGGAAATCGCCAAACCGACGATATCACAACAATATTTAAATTTCCCTCTTGGTAATGCTTTATTCATTATACCATAATCATTATCATTTGTATGAACTTTACCTAACTCCAACAACTTAGCATCCAAAATATCATGTATCCAATGATATCTCACATTAATGTGCTTGGACCTATTATGAAAAGTTGAATTCTTATTAAGATGAATAGTGCTTTGACTAGCAACAAATAACACATATTTGTCTTGACAAAATCAAGCTCCTGTAAAAATTTCTTCAACCATAGTAACTCGTTGCATGCTTCGGTAATGGCAATGAACTCAGTCTCTCTAGTAGACAATGCTACACACTTTTGCAATTTTGACAGCCAAGTCACAGCTCCCCATACAAATTTAATCATGTAGCTCTAAATAGACTTTATGGAATCGATGTCTCAAGTCATTTTAGATTCAGAGTACCCCCCACTAGAGTAGACTTATCTCCTCTAAAGCAAAGCCTCATATAAGTAGTATTGCGAAGATACCTTAAAATACATTTTACACCATTCCAATGCTCTCTACATGGATTTGACAAAAATATATTGACTGTACCAACAACATATGTTATATCAATTGTCTTACATAAGGAACACATTTCATATCAATTGTCTCACCTTTACTTGAAGGACTTTGATTAGAACTCAACTTGAAATGAGTTGCAAGAGGAGTGCTTACTGCCTTAGGACTTTTCATTTGGAATATTTGTAGAACTCTTTCGATATAATTTTCTTGTGACATCCAAAGCTTCTTCTCCTTTCAATGCCAAGAATCTGTTTAGAAGCTCACATGTCTTTCATGGCAAATGACTTTCCCAACTGCTTCTTTAACATATTAATGTTAGAAATACCTTTCCCTACAAGAAGCATATCATTAACATATAACAACAGGATAATGAAGTCATCGTTAGAATTTTTTTAACAAAGACACAATTATCTGAAGTAGTCTTCTGGTATCCTTGATCAAACACAACAAACTCAAACTTCTTGTACCATTGTATTGAAGCTTGATTTAAACCATATAAACTCTTTCTCAATCTACACACATGACCTTCTTTGCCTTTAACTTGAAAACCATTGAGTTATTTCATGTATATCTCTTCCTTTAAATCACCATAAAGGAAAGTCGTTTTCACATCCATTTGCTCAACCTCTAAATCAAGAGTAGCAACCAAACTCAACATGCTTCTGATTTATGACATCTTTACAACAGGTGAAAAAATCTCATTAAAATTAACACTCTTTCTTTGAAGAAAAACCTTTCATCATTAATCTGGATTTATACCTTGGAGACTTAGAGTTACTCTCATGTTTAATTATATAAATCCACCTATTTTCCAAAGCACTTTTTCCTTTAGGAAACTTCACTAAACCATAAGTGTGATTAACATGCAATTATTTCATCTCATCATGCATTACATCCAACCACTTTTAATTTTCATCATTTTCTATGGCCTTTTGAAAAACAATCAGGTTCACTCACCTGAGTCAAGGTTACATACTCATCATAATTACACCTTGTAGAAGGTTGTCTCTATCTGTTAGACCTCCTAGGTTGAACTTGAGATGATTCTAAAGCTTCGCCAAGATTCTCATCATGTGACATATTGTTATCTACTTCATCATCATTAGTTGGAATATTTGCCTCATCTCCAAGTTGTTGATCATCAATATTATCATATGGCTCACCATTCTAATCATCACCACTAATAGCATCTAGATTATGACTAAGTAACTGAACTGGATCAATATTAGACAAGTTGATATCTTTCTTGGGTATAGCCTTCTTTACCTTATCAATGTATTCAATAGTTTTGTCTTCCATGAACACCACATTGCGGTTTCATAATAAGCTTCTTCCCTACAAGATCATACAACCTGTAATCAAACTCATCTTCCTATAGCTAATGAAGATAAGTTGTTTTGACTTTGCATCTAACTTAGACCTTTCATCCTTTAAATATGTATAAAAGCCTTACAACCAAAGACTCTTAAATGATCATACTTGACATTCTTTCAAAAACAAATTTTATTTGGAACTTCACTGTTCAAAGCAACAGTAGGAGTGAGATTTAGAACACGCACTTCCGTGTAAAGTGCCTCACCCCAATAATGATTGGGCAACTTAGCTTTAGAGAGAATACACCTAACTCTATCAATCAGTGTTTGATTCATCCTCTCTGCCAAACCATTCAATTGAGGAGTTTTAGGAGGAGTCTTTTCATGTGCAATACCGTGCTACTTGTAATAGCATCAAATGGTCCACAATAGTCACCATCATTATCAGAACGAACACATTTCAGCTTCTCGTATGTCTTCCTCTCTACTAAAGCATGGAATTCTGTGAACTTCTCTAACACTTGGCTTTTTGTCTTCAAGGCATAAACCCATAGTTTCCCAGAACAATAATCAATAAAGGTAACAAAATAAAGTACACCGATAAAGGATTTTATCTTTAATGGACCACAAACTCCAGAATGTACCGATTTAAGTAAATTTGTATAGATTTTACCTTTAATTCATGAGCAGTAGAGTAATTTTGTTCTAGTCGCTTCATATACTCTTTGGACAAGACAAGGTTATCAAGATGCATCTCACGAAGAACGTCCTCAGCCTTTTCTGACCTTCTTGAGACTCATTCAAAGATATTTCAATCTCTTGTATTCTTTTTCGAATCAACCTTCACCCTATATAACGAAGCCTGAGCATAAATTAAGGCCTCCTTCTTTTTTGTTATTTCCTAAACAAGTAGCTTCACCTTCTCAACCAGAGTGTCAGAATACCCGAAAGGCTCCATGACAAGGGTAAGGGAGTAACAAATGAGATGGGAGCTTCCTAAATCTCTTATAAAGACAAACTTTGCTCAATGGTAAGGGAGTAAACATGTAGTTTGATCACCTCAGTCCCCTTCTCAAGATGATCATATATGAAGATCTCCCCTAACATGACAACTCCAAAAGCTAAGAAGGTTGATGTCCGACGGGTGTGATACGTCAAATCCAATAACTCCTCCTAGCAAGCTTCTTCAAACTTTTTAAAATAATAATAATAATCTTCGTTGAATATGGAAGATTGGAACTCCATATCCGTTCTTGGACCAGGGAGAGCTAGTTGTTGATCAGTGGTTTTTACTCATTTATTTGTCGTTGATTTTAGTTGTCTTTGATTTATATAAAGTTTTATTACATTCTTCTTCATTTTATGTGTTAGTTGTGTGTTTTACTATTTTTAGGATCAGATGAATAAATCGGGACAAATCAGTGCGGAAAAGTGCAAAACTTGGAGTTTTGGAAGAAGTGCAAAAATCACGCTTCAAGAGGCCTGAAACGGGTGGCAGTGTCACCTGACACGGGCCGTGTCAGGAAGAAGGCTTGGACGAGTGCAAAATTGTGAGAAGTCAACGGTGCAACACAGGCGGTCGTGTCAGCCGACACAGGCCATGTTGCACATCCTAGGACTTGAGAAAAGAGAATAATTTGGCAAAGACCCAACACGGGTGCCCGTGTTACCAGACACAGCCCGTGGTGGGTTACGAAACTGATTTCAGTAAATTATGGTATTTTGCTCTGTAGTTGGCCGGTAAGGGTGATTTTGGTATTTCCAACAAACCTAAGTGAATGTCTGCTATTTAAATGAGTTTTGAAGAAGAATTAGTGATTTTTTTGGAGGGGAGAATACACGATTGAAGATTGGAGAAAACAAGGGTTTGGGAGAGAATGGGGTTTTCATGAACGGAAGCGATTGAAGATTAACTTTCATCTCGATTCTTGTAATGTCTCTATTTTATATTTTATTTTCTTTAAACAATATGAGTAGCTAAACCCCCCAATGCTAGAGGGTGTCCCTGATTTGATTATGTAAATGACTTTGAAGCATTTGTGCTGTGGTGAACCTTGAAGAGATGGAAAAAAATTTAAGGTTGGCACACTCCCATTGTATTCGCGCAAGTATTAAATACTTTAATGTAAGCCTAGCTCACCTGATGCAGTTACGAAGGGGAGATCAACAAGTGATTGAAAATGTTAATGTCAAACATGTTGAAGGGGAGACGAAGACCTATCAAAGAGAACAAACACTTATGAAGATGGATGACATACCTATCATACTTGTTACATACCCTTTTATCTTTCTCAAGGATAAGCACTCCATAATCAGACTGGGGTTCCACCTCAGTAAAGGTTGGATCAAAACAGTCCTCTTAGACGAACGTAGAAGTTGTGTCCAACGTCTCTAGAACTACCCACACACTCAAGAAATACCCCATTTTCCTTGCAATACACGAGGGACTCTCTTCAACGTGAAGATTGGAGGTGAATGAACTAAATCAATTTGTCCTTTACAAGCCATCGTGCTTGAGGGACTGAGTACTAGTATAATTGTAATGGAACCTACACAGAGATATGTTTACCAAGATTGAAAGAAAAGGGCCCAAAGAAAGCAATACAAAGCTCGCTGAGGGTAGGCGAATACCACATGTCGTCTAAAGTTGGATTTCTAGTTGGCCATTAATCGCAACACTTGCCCCCTATTGGACTTGGGTTAGAGCATCCCCCGCCCACTTATAAAACGTGGGAAATGACATATCCTTAGACACTAACGGTATGAAAAGCTCAATCAAAAGTTGAAAACCACGTTCTCTAAAATGATATGGGGTCCCTCTCTTTTGAAAGAGGAGGAGAATAACCGCTCTTTGAATCTAAAAATTAGTTTCAGACCCAATAGACCTCCCTAAATATCTCAGGCGCATAGTAGAGAAGGATGCTATTCACCCTAAAATTCATATATACATAATTTCATTGCATGGTGAAAACATACAATCAGGATACTTTTTACAATCCGCAAGAACAATTTTCACATAAAAAATCAAAACATGGTTATTATCGCATTCAACTTAGATTCTAAATTTGGACACGTTTGTCAATTAACTATGAATATGATAGATTACATCTCCATCAAATATTAATATATGAGACAAATTAATAATTTTAGACGTTGTTAGGGACGGTCATATAAAACTATAGTTCCTCCAATAAAATCAAATAATTGCCACGTAGGACCAACTTGTTTTAAGTTCGCAAGAATTTCAACCACTACATTATGGCCACGTGTCATTTATACCATTTCTGTTTGAGCCCTCTTTTTGAAGGCATATTTAAATTCCACTTGTGACAAGTTGTTGACAACAACATTGATATAAACCGCAGCAAAACCAAACATCTTTAATTTATTTCCCAATTGAAAATCTGAGGTCATAAAAAAGAAGAAGAGAATAATTTTCAATATTGCTAGTTGCAAGTTCATATATTCTTCAAAAATATATAACACTTGGTTCTTGTAATATTAATTGTGTATACTATACGTCATAAGAATGGAAGAAAGGTATGAAACTATTAAAGATATTGGGTCAGGAAATTTTGGAGTAGCAAAACTTGTGAGGGAGAGACAAAGTGGTAAACTATATGCTATCAAAATCATTGAGAGAGGACTCAAGGTTTGTTTTTGTTTTTCACTTCATTTCTCAACCTATGCATGTTGTCTTTGTCTATAGGTTGTCTTAGATTGTCTTAGGACTAAGGTTATATATAACCATGTATGCTACCTCGTACCTTGGTTTGTCTTAGGTTAATTGTTTGGTTGTTGCAGATTGATGAACATGTGCAAAGAGAGATTATCAATCATAGGTCCTTGAAGCATCCCAATATCGTTCGATTTAAAGAGGTAAAAACTTTTTGTGTTTTCTTGGTTTATTTAAATTTATCTACTTACATAAGTTTATTGAAACTGTTTAGTAAGACTTATGAAAACAACTTGTAACACGCTCTTAAGAAATTTTCAATATAATTTATGAAAATAATTTATAACATATGAATTATTCGACAGGTTCTATGTACTCCGCTTCATCTAGTTATAGTAATGGAGTATGCTGCGGGAGGGGAATTATTCGAAAAAATATGCAGTGCCGGTAGATTTGATGAAGACGAGGTTAGCTAAAATTGTTTCTAAATTTCTCATTTTTAATTGTTGATAATAGAAAGATTAGTTGACTATATTATAGTGCTCTTTGTCCATGAGGCCATTATATTAGTTATGTAATTTCTTAAGCAGTAATTCAACAAAAACAATTGTATTAAAGATTGCATCCACGTTACAATTTGTATTAAACAAGTTAGAGTGTCACTTCATTTCTAACTTTATGTAATATTATTATTAGTGTTGAATTTTTCAATTGCAAGTTGTTATAGCTATTTTGTTCTTAAACTGTTCATTAGATGTTAGCTTCTACAACTATCATATTCTAATAATAAATGTTCATTTTTGCAACAATGTTTTCTACTTTTATTTTCTTAAAAAAATAATTATACAGTATTTCACAATTTTATTTTATTCATCTGTTTTGTCCATAGGCAAGATATTTTTTTCAGCAGTTGATTTCTGGAGTCAGCTATTGTCATGCAATGGTACTATTCTTTTCACATATGAACTAAATTAATTTTTCTTTAATTAAATATTTTTTTTATGAATCATATTATTATACTTGGTTTGAAAATTATAATTTTGATTATGTAGGAAATTTGCCATAGAGATCTTAAGCTGGAAAATACACTTCTAGATGGAAGCTCTTCACCTCAACTCAAAATATGTGACTTTGGTTATTCTAAGGCAATAGTTTCTCAGTTATCAAATTTTAATTTTGATACATTGTTGGTATAATTAAGTTAACAATTGTTGTCTTTTTTCTTCAGTCTTCTGTTCTACATTCTCAGCCTAAATCAACGGTGGGAACTCCGGCATATATTGCACCAGAGGTTTTGTCAAGAAGAGAATATGATGGAAAGGTGATTTTGCTACTAATGTTGTTTTATAGTTACATAATAATTTATGAGTTTTTTTTTTATTTTTTATAATAAATATTGAAGCTAACATTGGCCACACAAATATTCTTGTGTTGGAGAATGAATAGGTTGCTGATGTTTGGTCTTGTGGGGTTACATTGTATGTGATGCTTGTTGGTGGTTATCCTTTTGAAGATCCAGATGATCCAAGAAATTTTAGAAAAACAATCGAGGTTAGTTGATTAAGCAAAATAAGTACTTCGCGCGTGTCAATGTTAAAAAGAATTACGATGTCAACAAATTAGATATTGGACTAATATTCTAAACTTGTCACGTTGAAATGTTTTTACAGCGAATTCTTAGGGTTCATTATTCTATTCCTGATTATGTTCGCGTCTCAAAAGATTGTAGAAATCTTCTATCTCGAATATTCGTGGCATATCCTGAAAAGGTATATATTAATTTATTCTTAAATAATTTTGTCTAATGAAATATTTATGTGATTTTATATCCATTAGTTTCTATGTTGTTGATGCAGAGAATCACTATCCCGGAAATTAAAATGCATCCATGGTTCCTTAAGAAATTGCCAAATGAATTAGTGGAGGATGAAAAACAAAAGTTAGAAAATGATGGAAATTGTGTGGATGATTCATCATCTCAGAGTATTGAAGAAATATCATCGATAATTCAAGAGGCAAGAAAGCCAGGTGAAGGACCAAAACTTGATGGACAATTTGTTGGAGGAGAAATGGATTTTGATGAAATGGATGAAGATGATGATTTTGATAATGATATAGAAACAAGTGATGATTTTGAGTATGTTTGTGATATGTGAGTGAAAAAGAGTGTTAGATTTTTTTTTTTTTGTGTTTTGAAGAATTGTGTTTAAGCATTAATTAATAGGCTTAAGATAAGAATTTGTCTTAATCTCTTTGCCTAAAGTTTGAATAAAGGGATGTCACAGTTTTTGCTTTCTTCTGCACATATGATATATGCTTGTTTTATTATTTGGATTATGTGTAACAAAATAATGACAAATATGAAATGTGACTAGTTTTTGATGTGAATGGGGGCATTAGAATTGGTTTAAATATTGGTGTTGAATTGGATAAGGTTTGAAGCTTATATGAAAGTTAGTTTTTTTGTTATCTTAATTCTCTAAGGTTGCAAATTTGGAAAGCTTGAAATATTCAATCTAAGCATTTTTTTTATTACATGCCTATCTTTTACGGCTCAAATATTGATCATAGTCATCACCATCACAATCATTTTGATCATATCAACAAGTCATGATTTACATTTATTTATTGAGTGAAAATGCTAATTATTCCTCTAAACTATGAGTATAAGTGAAAATGGCAAATCATATCAACAAGTCATGATTTATATTTATTTATTTATTGAGTGAAGATGCTAATTATTCCTCTAAACAATGAGTATAAGTGAAAATGACAATAAGTTTTGCAAATTGACAATTGTATCCATGAAGTTTTAATGGATTAGTCAAAATGAACGATTTTATAACACATATCATTATAATTTATTAGTTGATAAAGAGTTGACTCGTATGAATGATTATGGATTCAATTTATACGATCGATCTCATAACTTTTATAAGTTTACTCCCTCCATTCTTTTTTATAAGTAAATTTTGACGTTTATTACAACAGCCGGCGGGAAGAGCTTGCTGCTCGACTGAGGGCGAATTTGTGGGAGGTAGCTTATAACGAGCGAATCCTCGACTCCTTCGTCCGTAGTCACCTGTCAATCGAAAGACACGTAGAGGCCGCACTTGTGGCGGATGGATATTCCCCTCAAGTTGTCTTTGAAAGAGGTTCACTGAATAATTGATGTATTTGGTCTAATATATAGTCTAAATACATTATTTAATGAGTGAACTTAAAAGTCAAAATTTGCTTATAAAAGAGAATGGATGGAGTATTTTTTTACCACCATACTTTATTTCCATTACCATCAAGAGGATGCTTTTGGAGCCATGGATCCATGGCTTCCGAAACGATAGTAAACACAATTTTTTCATGTTTGGAATTTGTTTATGATTTCAAATATTTCATTAAAATTACACTAAAATTAGGGATGAATATGAATATCTACGGTGCGCAGTAGGATTGTTTAACATGTCAATATTCGTATAGAGAGGTCTCTTTTGTCTCAGGTTGAACTAGACTAGTCATCTCAGGCTCAGGTGTCTTAATATGATCCAAATCAGATGTTAGTCTAGGTATAATGCATGGTCTCATTTTTAGTCTCAAGCCAGATCTTGTTCTCGTGCTCAACCTGAGCCTTAGATTCAGAATCAAGTAAATACATAAGCTCATGCTCAAGCTCAGCCTCCCGTACCGATAGATTTTTTGGGGGGGGTATCAAACATATGATTGTTGCATCTATATGAAGACCACATTTCTCTTCATATATGGAACATAGAGATAAATATTTAATTAAATTTTGATGTATCAAATACATAATTAAACATATTATGTGTATTGATTACATACACAACTTTTTTTTTTGTAGTTTCATGACACATTAAAGTGTGTGAGCCATGGCCAGAATATATTTTCATCAGTGTAGCCTGATGAGGCATGTTTTTAGGATATACAAATGACATCTAATCTAAAAGATGTTAGACTAATTGGATATAAAAATAATTTCAGTGTTTACTAAGAGATGGCACTTGAGGCATCGTCTTTACATCTACCTATTGATGATACGAGCCCTACTTTGAATGATGTGTCATGTCTACTCCACTTTTCTATCATTGGCCGATCAATAGTTAGATCATACTCGATTCATACGGCTGAGGCATTTGACCTATTGGTTGATGAGTTGAGAGCTGACATCATGGATGCTAAAAAGAAGATTTAACATATTCAATCATGTCATTCAAGATTTAAATGGATGGAAGAATTGTATAGCCATCATTTGACATCATTTTTTTCTTATCGCAGTGATAACATGTGCATATATCATCACCAACTTTGTGCTATCAGGAGTGCCTTATATAACGATGTCGTGTACCTGATATACTACACAAATATAGACAATATCCATGAGTTCTCTTGGGGAACTACATCTCTTGTTAAATTATACGCCCAGATGGGCGATGCAAGGAAGTTAAAGACAAGACAATTGTCTTAAAACACTTGTCTTCTTAGATAATATTCAAAAACTAAGCATCATTTATATTAATTTCTTCATATATTTTTTGTAAATTTCCTAGTATTTTTATTTTTAGGCATGGATAATACAACACTTTCTAGCTATTGCTTCAAGGGAAATTTGCAATGACTACGACGAAGAGTTGCATCGGGCGTGTATGATTTCTCCATCGAGGAGGAGTACCATCATTTGCGTTGACTCGTATATGCATTTTATAGACCTAATTTTAGTGGATGGTATATCAAGGGATGCCAAATAAGCAAGCTCACTCCGTTTATGTCTGCCTCGTAAAAGCCTGCAAAAAATGGGGCGTGCAGAGTGTAACACCTCAGTTTCAATTCTAATATTTGTAGTATTATTTTAATATATTTAATATTATTTTAAATAATTATTTGAGTTTTTATTTAATTAAATAAATATTATTTAATTATTGGGTGGTTGAGTTTTTATTAAGAATTAGTTTAACATTTAAATTAATTGAGAATAATAGAAATTAATAAAAAAATATGGGGTATTTAGTTTTGGGGAAGAAAATAAAATATAATAAAAATTGAGGGTAAAGGTAGAAATTGTGAGAAAATAAGGGGATTAAAGAGAATTAATAAAATAGGACTAGGGTTTGATTTAAAAGGAGGAGTTGGGAGAGAATTTCAGTCAGTATATATTTTTGGTTGAAAAAGAGGCAGAAGAGAGAAAACCTAGAAAGAGTGTTTGGAAGAAGTAGTGAGAAAATCCCTAAAGCCAAAAACTTCATCATTTTACAAATTCGAGGTAGGAGAATTATTCATGTATAAGTGTTTTAAGCAGGTGGATAGCGAGGTTTCCTTACCTTCCTTCCTTCTTCCCTTTTCTTTTTCTCTATGATAATGCTTGTGGCTAAAGAAGTTTTGGGCAAAACCTTTTTAAGGGGGTTGATATGATTTGATTTTTTGCATGCCTTGTTGATTGAGATTTGAATTATATGATGATGCGTTAGAATAAGACGACAATATGAATCTGTGATATTTGATTGCTATTACCCATGGTTAATTTTCTGTGCTTTTTGGGGCGGTTGGACTCAAAAAATCTTAAAATTTATAAAAGTTAGAAAATCCCAAAAAGGAGAAAAAACAGAAAAGTTGAAAAGTTACGTCAGTGGGGTGACGCGCCAGAAAGCGATGGTGGCGGCACGCAGGCCGAAGCTGCGTAGGAATCGACGGCGGTGGCGCACAGATCAGGGGTTGTGACGTAGCGGCGGTGCGCGCGGGGGAGCCGTAGCAGCATGTATTGGGAGCCGCGACTCAGCGTGCATATTGAATTTGGCGGCAGGCGAGGCGGTGGGCGCCGTGGTAGGCGGAGGTGTGCGGCAGCGTATTTCCGTAGTGTAATTCAGCGAGTTTCAAGTAGTTTTCGATTGCGATAGTTGTTCGCCGCTGTTTCAATGAGTTTTGAGTCAAATTGAATTAAAATAGTTAAGTCTGTTATATTTTAGAGCTTCCTGTTCCTTTTGCATATCTTTGATGGTTGTTAGAGTTAAGGCGAGGGTTTTGGGAAAACCTTGCCAAAAGGCAAGGAGAATATTTTTTGTTGAGTTTTGAGTTATTTGATATACTAGAGTTATGTTTGATAATCAAATGAGTTAAATGTGAGATATTTATGTGTTTGGAGTTAAGTTGATTTTGTTTAGAATTTTTATGAGTAAAGGTTAGAGTACGCCCTATGACTCTTTAATTTCTTAAATAAAAAGCGAAAGAGTTTTGTTGAGTTATGAATTTGACTCTGTTGAATGTTGATGGTTGTGTAATGCTATATTTATCCCGTTGGTGAGCATTGTTGAGTAATTTTATAACTATATGTATTATGTTGAGTGTAACACTCCCAATAAACGAAAACAAACATTCCCATCCCCAATGTTAAATAAATAGAGCATAACCACTAAGACAATAACGAACCAAAAAGGAAATAAGATTTAATAGCTATTTTCCATTCACAACAATGATTCTAATCTTGATTATCTGCAAGATGTCCATGATGAACAACATCAAAGAAAAAGGGGTGAGAATATATTCAAATAATAAACTGTGCATAAACATCAGGATAGATTCACCCACTACACACATACACAGCTCACCCACATCACTAACAAACTCACTCAATCACACAAGAGTGTCCATTAATACAAAAATCCATTCTCACACCCAGCTCAACATCATATACATTACAAATACATAATAATAATTAAATATATGCAAACAGACTCAGAATATCAACTGGGACCATCTCAACAAAAGGTTCTTCATACGAACTATGTCCACCCTTCTAGACCTCGAACCCACCCTTCTAGGTTTGGGACAAGTTACCAGTCCACCCTTCTAAACTTATAACATGTCTCTTTCAACAACGACGACACAATGATGCATGGCTTACGATTGATGCAACAACAACAACAACAACGTATTTATAATCCCCCTTCGAACTATAAACAACAACGATTATATACTTACACATTATTATCCATAAAGCATCAATAATATGCATTTCATGCAACCATTAAACAACTCAAGTAATCACACACAATATAATTAACTCATTGTGCAAACATATTGATCACTACAATTAATCACACAATATTCCATAAACAACATCAAAACATAAACAACGTAGTTCCCCCTTTCAAACTACTACCACCATAACAACAATTATGCCTATTCACATAATCATCCACAAGGCATCAATATATGCATTTATACAATCGATAAAAAAATACAATAATCATATTTAGATTAAACGAAAAAATATCAAATACAACCACATAGTAGCATAATCATTAGGATTAGCATTCAACATTATAGAACAACACAACTATTTCATGATTAGTTCACCTTTATGATAACATGACAACACATCACATGTATTCATACGATTTCATCTACATTCATCATACATACATAATTAAACTCCCAAATCATCACCATGGGATAGTGCTTTGCGTTAGATTTCTAACATTTTAAACAACACGTCATTTGGACCTACAGAACTAAAGTTACGCCATAAATCATCGGGAAATAACACATAATTCAGGTTCAGGATTTTTCAAATATTTAAGGTAACAATCGATTAAGATCTGATGACAATTGATTGCATCACATGTTCCTCTCCTCTATTTCATATTTTTCAAGAATTAATCGATTGAAAGGATTGGACAATTGATTGACAACAAAAAAAATTCCAAATATACACACATTCAATCGATTGCAGTCCCATGTCAATCGATTATTATAGGCAATTTTCCAAAAATAAAGTCATGCAATTGATTGTAATTTGATGTCAATCAATTGACATCAAGGACTTTTCCATAGAATTATATTTTTGCAGATTGATTGTATTCCTCCATCACCTACCTCTCATCCCTCAAACCAGTCTCAATTGTAGTCATTCAAACTCCCAAAAATCATATACTAAGATGACTATAACATCGTTTAATCTCAGAACATCACAAATATATGTTTCTATCATGAATTGATCCATTATAATTAAAGCCTAAACTCTCAAATTTCAACACAACTTTATCATATAATCATTTAATTCATGAGAAACACAACAACGCATCAGCACAACAAATCATCCCATCAAATCATGGCAAGATATAATCATAATCATTCATTCATCATATAATTCATCAGATAATAGAGAAACACCAACCCTATTAGAGTTTAAGGGAAACCTCTCTACCCTTTCATGATATAAACACCCTTAGATGAACAATCCCCCTTACCTTGTAAATCCAACAAAAACCAACGACAACAAGTTGTCAAGAAATCTCTAAGGTCTTCTCCTCAAAGTCGTAGCTCTCCACTCTTATTTCTATATTCTCTTCTATTTTACATACTAACAAAAAGACTCTAAAAACCAAATTCTCTAATTTCCTGAATATATAATATTCTAATAATTTCCTTTTAATTAATCTTTAGTCCAACTAACCAAATGCTCTTCATTACTAACGATATATTTCCATTTTTCTCAATTTTTATCGAACTCCTAATATTCTCTCAATTTATATTAATAAAATTGATTAATTGCACCCAAACTAATTAAATCAGCACAACTCACTACAAATGCCGCCACCGGCAAAACACGTCATAGATAAAATAATTATTTAATTAATTTAATAACTAAATTATATAAACCTTGAATGAAAACAGGGTTGCAAGCGCAAACCCCTATAGATAAGTTCTGGAGTCCATCGAGAATATAGAAAACTTTTGATTCTATTATAATAAAATAGATAATCCTTATGGCCATGCCAAAGGTCTTTAAATACAAAAAACAACAAAACCCTATTGGGCCTTTAATCCAAAACAGAATTAAATAAAACAAATAAAATAGAAATTGCTTAAATATTAAAACTAAAATTGCTATAATATTAAAATTCTTTTCGACGCGCGATTTCTTCTTCGATACGCACAAGCCTCCTACATCAGGGTGTTACATTAAGCTGTAATTATATATAATATTGAGATGAGTAGTTCAAAGAGGAACAACTATGGTGTCTTATATTAGCAATATTGTGGGTTCAGAGAGGAACCAATGATGATTATTATATTGATATGTTTTGTTGCATTTCACGCATCATGTATATCAGAGATAGGTAGGACTTTGGTTTAGTGAGGGTCACAGGTTCATAGAGGAATTAGTGACGAGTTTCAGGTTCAAAGATGGACCGAATTAAGAGAAGAACCATATACGTATCTCCAGACGCACCAAACATGTACTGAAACATCAGTTATTTTAGGTAAAAAAATTGCACGTATATTTCCAAAATGTTGCGAAGTGGAAACAAAAAAACAAAATGGAAAAACAATAACTTGAGAAAATGAAAATACCATTGATATCATAAAATCAACAATACATAAGGAATTTTAACATAGATCAAACATTACACTTCAATATCCAGGTGGACGTTATAACACCTTGATAATATCATCGACTGATCTTGAAACAGTCGCATCTAGCTCGATCGAAACTTTTAATTCTAAACATAAAAAGGTTCTCCACGTAGCCCTTAAGTCAGCGGCGGTCTTCAGCTCATAGTTGCTTAACTCAAGCTTCTATTGTTTGTCAACGGATGACGAGCGGTACTCGATCTTCATAATTTTGGGATTGTTGCCACATGGTAGAAGCTCATGCAATTTGTATTGCAGATCTTCAAGAGGGGTGTACTCAATGATCTTAAATTCTCGTGATGGTGTATCGCCGGTAAAGTGAACATTTCCAACATGCCAAATGATGTTCATTCATGGGCATTGTGTTTTGGTATGAAATAAAATGACAAGTGATCTATATTTATAGTAGTGGAAGACTAATATGGACCTCGCAAACCCTATCTTGTGTCATGGCACATTCCAAAATTGTATTTTCGGAACCACCCATTATTCTAGAAATGTATTTTCGTAACTTTTCCTAGCATAACAGATCATAAACAAAATAGAGCAGAAACATGTAATCAATGCAGATTTTTGTTGGCAAACTTCAAAATGTCTATATTGGACATTATAACACATTAATACAATGTCACTTACAAAAAATTAATAAATAACTACTAAAATGAACCGAAACACTTGCTGCCGACCAAATCTACAACTATTGATGGTACTCCCTTTGACTTTTGTTTATTTATTTCTCTTTCAGTCTTGCTCAATTTGGTGAACTCTTGCATCTTTTCAACAAATAGGTTCGGCCAAGTCTCGACTTTGGTTGTATAATGAGTTGTCCACTCCGGTGATGTAAGTGGTATAGGACATCCCAGTTTCAAATAAACTTGAACAAAATGTCGTGGATTAGAAAACCACCCAACACAGATAATGCGATCATTTAGATTAGGAAGTGGAGCAGTGCGCAGTGGAAAAAAGTTTCAGAGAAACCATATCTTGTAAAAGCAATACACACTCTCTCATACACACTTGCTATGAGATGACCCATTTCAGGGAAGCACATCCATTTATCCTCCGGTGCAGGTCCACTAATGCAAGGAACAAGATAGTGATAAATTGCTTCAAATTTTTTTAAATCCCGAATAACCATGTGTATAATTTTTTATTGCTCCTCAACTCTTGGAAAAGGGTATCATCTTCTTCTTTACCGAGTAAAGCAGAAATAGCTCGAAAACCGCAGTTACCGTCACCTTTGACATTAATGATTTATTCAATGTAATTGTGCATAAATATCGGCATCTCCTCAATGAATGAATTTTTTAGTCCAAGCGCTAAAGGAGGTAGTTTGCTAATGTGAGATCCTTTGAAAACACTTTTATGAGATTTCGGAGTTGGTGAATCGAGAAAAAATTTGTCAATGTTTTCAAAATATAATGGACTCCACATTGTTGAATTGTCACTTAGGTTTGACCTTCTTAGGTGCTCCTTTTATTTTTACCCATTGAGAAGGTGGTTTCAAGTCTGTGGGCTCTGGAAATGCAATCTTCTCGACTTACTCTTTGATGTGGAGTTTTGTGTTGTCATCTGCTTTCAAAAATCTTTCTTGTACCACTTCCCATTCAGTCAAGATAAACATATCCAATTTATTGTCTTTATGACACCATCATCATCAAAATTGAGCATTTTCCAATGACTATAAACTTTGTCAATTCATATCGGGCTATCAAGTTTCACCTTCTTAGATATAACTCAAGCACATGAACACTCACATTTTTTTGAACCGGTATTTTCTCGTTTGAAATTCCAGAGAGGAGGTTTATATTTCCCACTTCTTTTGCATGTCAATGTCACAAATGCACTTCTCTTATCCGAACCATTATCAAACCTTCTGATTACAACACCTAACCCTTATTTGGCTGCCTTTGTACATCCATTGCAGGATGTGATCACAAAATTCAAACTGTTGTTAATTTTTAAAATGGTTGTCAATATATACCGCCTTCACTACTACCGGTGAAGGTTCTTGAGACATAATAGGTTTGGGAATAACATCGGGATATACCATACTTAATGAAAACAAAACATAAAATAATAAAAAACCAGTACAGATAATTTCCAGAAATGCATTTCCGGATGATTTCATATAGAATCCGGAGATACACTTCCGGTTACAGCGTAAGCTTTTTTCAGCTTCAAAACAAGATTAATGTAATCAATGAGGGTTGAAATGAATGAACTTTACCTTAAATTTCAACTCATTTTGCTCCTTTTGGTTTGATGAATCACAAGAATGAGGATTTGGAGTGAAAATTTTGATTGAGAATGGATGGGATTTTTGAGAGGGTTTATGAAAAAAATGAAAACGAGCTCTTATCATACTGGTGGTTGTTTTTAGCAATTTCACATTTTATTTTATTTTTTTTAGATGCATCTCCGGAATAATCAGACATGTAAAGGTGACAAATTTCTAAACTTCCGCTTTAATTTTCCGGAGGTACATCTCTGGATAACTCCCTAACCCTGTAATGGATAACTCCCTGGAAGTTCTTTGAAAAAACTAAGTAGAATACCAAAAATTTCAGAATTTCTAGAAGAATTTCACGGAAATTTTAGAAATTCTGGTAGTTCAATTTTTTTTTCAAAAAATCCAGGAATTTCAAAATTTCTAGTACCTTCTTCTTTCACTAATTTTTTTCGTTCATTTTTTAGAGAGGGCCAGAGGGAAGAAAAACACCATTGTTGGCAAGACAACTGATAGAGCGGCAGCAGCCGCTAGGGATGTTGAAGCAGAGGCTTCCCAGCTATGAGCTAGACACATGCTTTGACCGGTTCTCACCGAAAGTGGATGGCTGAGCAAGCACAAGGCCAGTTTCGTGCACCCCGATGCCGAGCTGCTAGAGTTTCTACTATTGAGGAGATACATTCTCCTGTGGAGGTATGTGCTTCTATGGTGGTACGTGTGCTGGCTGAGCAAGTTCCTATTATTGTTATGGAGATACTTGAGACGGTTGAGCAGGTTTGTGTTGCTGTTGAGGAGGTACCTATGCCAGCTGAGCAGGTTCTTGTTGCTGATGAGGTGGTTTTTGTGCCGACTAAGTAGGTTTTGTTGCCGATGATGATGTTACTCCTACTGATACAAAGGCCATGACTCATGCTTCTACAGAGGCATCTATTCACACAGATTGAGCCTTCTAGGGAGGACCTAGTGACTGAATGGCAAGGAGAGGTAATATGTTATATTTTTTATTTACAAGATATTAATTATGGTTCAGTGATGTTTTGAAAGTTTACTGATAATTTTTTTTGACTTTATTTTCAACAGGAGCGTCTGACGCTAAAGGTCACATCCCACTATTTGAAGTTGAAGAACTTCCTGAATTCGATGCATGTGCAGGTCAGACGTATTATTTCTAATTTCAGTCTCATGGAGTTCGCCAACTACTCACTGACCATGCTCGATGCCTCCCTTCTGTGTGCTTTTGTTGAGCGGTGACACTCGGATACAACTTCCTTTCATTTTCCATTTGGGGAGATGAATTTCACTTTGGAAGACGTCTCCTCGTTGTTTCATCTCCCTATTACCGGTAGATTCTTTATTGTCTAATCATTAACCAGATGACATCATTACTCCATGTTGTAGAGGATCTGCAAGTCAATATGGATGTCGTGCTAGAAGAGTTTGATTTTAAAAAGGGACTTCACCTTCGAATTTCTTGGCTGCAGGACAGGTACCACGAGGTTGTGGAGGCACAGAGGTATAAGGTTGCCGCTAAGGTGTACATGCTACATCTAATGGCACGTACTCTCTTTAGAGATAAGTCAGGTGTTAATATTGATATTCGATACTTGTGGTTGTTCAATATCTTAGAGACTCTATGTTGGGCTTGGGGAGTAGCCGTGTTGACCATGCTTTATAAGACACTTGGAGTTGCGATTATGTCTGAGACCAGATAGCTTATTGGTAATTTGAGTCTATTCCAGGTATACGAGGATTTCTTAATTATTTTTATTTAATTGTTTCTTGTGACATTAATTAGTTTTTATTTCTCCAGTGTTGGATATACGAGCATTTCCCCAACATCTGTGATAGGAGAGCGCAACATGCCACAACAGACGCACAAGTCTGGAGATGGAAGTCCAAGCAAGTTGTTCAAGGTGGTGTTGCGGAGTACATGGGAGGGCCGATGCTCTGATAGTAGATGATAACGTCTGAACACCATACACAACTCACTGGGCCTATCGTGCATTCGATGACACTTCCTTATATTAAGGACGTATGAGGTGGAAGACCTCGTTGGCTAGACATTTTCCTGAGAGGTGTCTGTGACAATTTGGTTATGTCCAGGGTATCCCCTGACCACTTCCAGAGGCTCTAGAAAGGGGCATTAATAGATGGTTTCAGTGCCATATTTTTAGCTCTTCCTGTGACATTAGCTTTTCTAACGAGTCGAGTTTGAGCTGAAAAAAGTTTGAGACGAACTCAAACCGATATTTGAGCTGAACAAATTCTTAACGAGTCGAGCCGAACTGAGGCGAGTTTGACTTGACTTGACTCATTTCCAGCCCTATCTACAACACATGCCCCTTTTTATTCAACTTTGTGTAACACCCCGTACATATACGTCTAGAATAATATGTAGTGATGCTAAAAATTGGTACAAGAAACATATACAAGTGGGAAAAGACAAAGAATTAAAAAAATCATATACAATTTCATTCTTCAACAAAATGTATACAATACACTTTTCCATAACACTGCACAACGGAAAAACATCGTCTGATGAGGTCATCCGGCCATTTGCTCGTCCACCGTCTTCAATATAAATCGTCTAGCAATTCTTCTACTTATAACTGTTCCTGAAAAATAATAAGAGGATTGGGTGAGATTACTAAATCTCAGTGAGTCTCCCTATCTTACAGGTTCACTCGGTTCTACAAGGTGCATGCCAACAAACAGATCCGCCGTGGATCCGAGGTTTTTTTCCTCACGGCCAGGTAC
The DNA here is from genome assembly GCF_029867415.1 of Vicia villosa. NCBI lineage: Eukaryota > Viridiplantae > Streptophyta > Magnoliopsida > Fabales > Fabaceae > Vicia > Vicia villosa. The sequence goes on along the minus strand of NC_081182.1, from coordinate 54,364,785 downwards.
AAACACACAACAAGGATACAATACACATTGGAAGTCCCTTGACTAACCAATGAGATCAACAAACAACCATGCGTACCAGTTTCCTCCAGAATAGGTCTTACGGGTTTACCTGTTTCCTCTTGTCGGGCACGACCCTCGAGGTCAGGTCTTCCGGGGTTACCTTCCATTCTGCTATCGGAAACTATCTTTAAGTCACATGCAACACACAAGTATGCATACCCGTACCCGTGTACAAGGAATCCAGAAGTAAGTTCTACCTTTCTACTTAGGCTGCGCAATACCACACCCTCGATGAGTTACCTCTTGTGCCTACGCGTCAAAAAACTTGCACATGCACACCGCTAGATGAAACGAATCATTCCTACATGGAATCCCATCCGCGATGAGTTTTCCTATTGTGACCTTGCCTGAGTGGCGTCACAACCCCATCGATCGTCTATACGCAAATGTGTAACCGCTAGTGCAAATACGCCATAATGACTACACAAGCCCACCGGGTGAAAGCGTAGTGATTATCTACGTGACATCACTAGAGGTGAGTTTTCCTGACATGATATTGCCTACGTGGCATCATAACCCCACCATACCAAGCACGCAGATGTTTACCTGCTAGAGGAAACGCCATAAAGACCCTCTGAGCGCATCGCAATGGTAGCTCAGGTGTGTATGACTTACCAAGATGCCGATGTTTTCCTACTGAAGGTAACTCCCTCAGCCACCGCAATGTTAATATCTGTCATGTGCGCTTTACCACCTAGTAGCCTAGGTCTACTTCGATTCAAGCATACATCAATCACATCATACAGCCACACAAGCAAACAACTTTCAAATATTCAACCGGAACAACGGGAAGCACAATATGATCATCACATAGCATATCAAAATAATGCATCAAACAGTTATTCACATACTTGGAATTAACACATCCATGATCATTTCAGCATATCATGTTCAAATACAATTTAAACAAGTCTCACACGACTAAGGAGGCATTCGGTTCTCTTATTCGGAACAGAACTGCTCTCGGGGTATTAGTTTCACAAAACTCCATTCACAACACTTAACTGAATGTGCATTAGGTATTTCGAAAAACAATATTCTAACATCGGGGATAATTTTCCTAGATAGTATGTCTTATAAGCTTTCCAACGGTACGAAGTTCGCATCAATCAGACTTACGATGCAAAAGTTATGAATTTCTGAAGTTTTGAAAAATCTGCCCAACAGTGATGTAACCGGTTACATGATTCATGTAACGGGTTACATGACCCAAAAATTGCGTTTTTCACCCTTTTTCACACATGTAACCGGTTACATCAACCATGTAACCGGTTACATCACTGACAGACCCAAAAATTTTGCATTTTAAAGTTCCAAACTCCAATCCAACTTCACCCAAATCAATCCCAATATACCACAACATTCTAAATCATGTTTATGCACTACTAAAGAAGAATTCTAATAGAAAAGAGCATATATGATCAACATGTAAACATCAATTTCTCATCAAAACCCGATCTTCCCCGAATTCATGCAAACCCTATAAAACCCCAAGTCTCTAACTAGAGACTCACCTTGTTTGACATAAAATTCCGAGTTTGATGATGAGATTAAAGATGATGATGATGTCCCACACTCTTAATCCTTGTTCTTCCTCCAAGATTTTTGAAACTATGCACATGCATGTTAATGAAAAAGCTTGAGTTTGGACCAAAGTGAATTTTCTTCTTCTTCCTCCATCTCTCACGTTTTCTTCTCTTCCTCTCAAAATTCTGATTTTGTTTCCATCTCCACATGCAAAGTCAAACAAGTCTTAGGGGTGATATAAGAGGTGAAAGGTCTATAATACCCCTCCTTCACTTATTTAGTCAAATACTCCCCAAATCCAAATAAGTGACTTAGTACTAACTATCCTCTAATGACTTTATCAATTAAATTATGAATAGTCATTAGGTGATTATAATACCGGGTATTACACTTTGGATTCATTCTAAACCATACAAAATCATCGGTGAAATCACAACCCTACAAAACTGTCAGCAAAATTCTGATTGTTAAAAAATTTGAGTCAATACACTACTGGAAATTTCACCTTTGAACTAAATTTTTGGTACAGAATGGTAGATTTTGAGATTTCCAGAAAAAATTGTAACTTATTAAAAATTTCAATGAAATACCAGAAATTTGTACATACTAAAAATTTTCAACATACCAGAAATCTTGTTCGAAAAAGTTGTTCATTTTTTGACAAGGAGTATTTTTGGTATTAAGAAAATATAGAGGGATATCATATATAATTTCGAGGGTGGCAAGTTAAATGCTTGATTACTTCTCACGCGAAAAAGGCCCAAGTCAAAAACATTGAAAGAAAGGCCCAAACAAACTATCACACCGGTACTGCAAATGCAAACATCAAGTTCATTCACTCTGAAACTCAAACTGAAACTGAAACTGAAATGGGGCGAGGCAAAGGAGGGAAGAGCCGTACTCAGAGGAAGCATTTCCAGCAAAACAGAGAGAATGTTTGGAACCAACACCGTCCAGAATCACTTCCTTCCACCACTAACCCTTACGATATTCAAAACCCTGATTTCGATAACTATTACAAGGCACGCTTTTCATCAGCTATAACTATCACCATCACCACCAATTTTCCTGTATTTTTTTTTGTTGCTAATTTCAATCACTTTTCATTTTTTCAGGAGCAGAACATCGTTCCCTTAGAAGAATGGGATTCATTCATGCAAGTTCTCAGAACTCCATTGCCTGCAGCTTTTAGAATCAATTCCAGGTTTGGACTTAGATCTTGTATCTATCAACTAGTATAACAGTTCAACTTTTCAGTTTCTACTAATTTAAGCCAATTATCAAACTGTAACAAAAGCTATAGCAAAAGCTGTTTCACAAGTGCTTGTTCAATAAAGGACTTACTGTGTAAGTTCTTTTGTATAAGTTGTTTTTTACAATAGAAGAGGAAATGAAGGAAAGTTTCAAGTAAGTTTATGTGCTCGACTAAGTTGAAAATAGTTCATGTGCTCGAGCTCGACTAAGTTATTTTCATAAGCTTTTTTCAAGTTGTTTGTCATAAGGTAAGCTTAAGTAAGCTCTTCCTACATTCTGTTGCCTCAATTTAGTTCATCATAAATTTTTGGACTATTAATGATTCAATGTCAAACCTTTTATAACTCGGAATTTGAATTTCATAAATAAATGATCAAACTAACGCAAATGATGGAGGTCTTGATTTACATCTATAATTTACTAATGTCTATTGGTTCAAGTGATGAGAAGTTTTGTATCCTTAAGTAAGGTCTTATATTCAAGCTTTGTTCCCTTAGAGTAGTCTATCCAACTTGATTCAATTTATTCGAGATCTAATTTGATTTAATTTTTCTTTGATTTTTCTTCATAGTTTTAAAAGTCCCATGTCTTTAATTTATTTATTTATATTTATACTGTAAATATTTTTTTAATAAGTTTGTTTTAAAATTTTAAAAAATACCCTGCAATGTATGAATACTAGCTAGTAATATTCATATCCATTTGAAAATAGATTAGTTCATCCAAGTTGTTTTGACATGTGGCTCACTTTAATTTTTTGTTTTGTTTTGATATGTGATTTCAGTAGCCTTTTTCATGCTGATATTCGGTCCCAGCTGGAAAATGATTTTGCACGTGCTCTTCAGGCCATTGTAAGTCATCAATATGAATGATGTATCAGTACTCACAATGCATTTTTTTGTTTAAAGTCTCTGTTTGGGTCCTGAATTGATGCATGTAGGTTCTTGAAGGGGATGAGGAGGATGCTATTAGACCCTTGCCATGGTATCCTGAAAATCTTGCTTGGCATTCTAATTTTTCCCGTATGCAGCTCAGGAAGAATCAATCACTTAAGAGGTAAATAAGTTATTATCTGTGATTGTTTGAGTGCATGACATGAATTGATTCAACCGAGTTTTGTGTTGGATATCTATGTAGTCAATGATGGCTAGCAGCTAACCCTAAAAAAAGCTATAGCAGCATAGGGTAGCATTATGGCCGCTATATCAAAGTTTAGGGAAACAATACCGGAAAGTTTATGCCATACACATCAAAGCTAAAATTTAGAAGAATACACAACAATGCAATATTAAAGTCAAGTTGATAACTACTCCCTCCGTTTTTTATTATAAGTCGTTTTAGACTTTTCACACGGTTTAAGAAAAATAATAATTGTTGTATGAAAATGAGAAATTATGAAGGTTTTTACAAAATTATCCTTCATTAATGACATGTGGAAGATAAATTTATATAATTGAAAGGAGAGAGAATAATAAATATTTAAGGATATAATAGAAAAAATAGCATTAATTATTCATTTGAATTGTAAAGCGACTTATATTTAAATACAATTTTTTTTCCAAAACGACTTATAATAAAAAACGGAGGGAGTAATAATCAAAGCTCATTCTTACTGATATTAAAGCCTCCAAGGCTAAAAACTACTCTCCTAAGCATTTAAAACAATTGGTATTGGGCCACAATTGGTGGCGCTACAACAGCTATTGAGTACAGAGTTGGATATGTAGTTCTTAACATTTCATTATTACCTTAAGTCCTTATGAATCTTGCAGGACATGAGGATCACACTTAGTTATATTATTAAAAAAAAGCAGAATGCATGATTCTGTTCATTGAAATATTTTTTACACATAAATTTTCTCTTCTATCTAATAGGCCAATCTTTGCTTCTTAACATGTTAACATCTCAGGTTTCATGAATTCTTAAAGCTAGAAAATGAAATTGGAAATATCACTAGACAGGAAGCTGTCAGCATGGTAAGCCTGTTTAACAACTATCGCATGTCATGACCATATAGATTAAAGTACACACTTAGTTTTCAAGAATTTAACTTGTACACACAAATGTTTTGTTTGCTATGCAGGTGCCTCCTCTGTTCTTAGATGTACATTCAAATCACATTGTACTTGATAGTAAGCAACTTATGCTGAACCAGTACTTTTGTCATTTTTACCACCTCTTTCTCTTTTTTATTTATTTGGAATGTTAATTTCAGTGTTTCTAACTATTTTGCTTTTACTTTTCTTCTGTTCAGTGTGTGCTGCACCAGGTTCAAAAACATTCCAATTGCTTGAAATTTTACACCGATCAACTAAAGCAGGATCGTTGCCTGATGGAATGGTTTGTTTCTGAACAAGTGCTTCATGTTATTCTCTATTACATTTGATTTTCCAGAACAAGTAGCTTTCTTCCTATGACCTGTCCTCATCAAAGCTTTTTTGCATAATTTATTGATTAGTCATTGTTTAATAATAAGGTTATAGCAAATGATCTAGATGTACAAAGATGTAATCTTCTCATCCACCAAATAAAACGAATGTGCACAGCAAACCTAGTTGTCACCAACCATGAAGCTCAGCACTTCCCTGGATGTCATTTGAGCTTGGATTGTGATATAATGGATGCAAGTCAGCAGACTTCCCAACTGCTATTTGATCGTGTCCTGTGTGACGTACCCTGCAGTGGAGATGGTACCCTCCGCAAAGCACCTGATCTCTGGAGGAGATGGTACTTTTTTCCCTTCCATCGCCATATCCTTTTTAGACTCCCCTTTTTTTTTTCCTGATTTTTTCTCTTCAGCCACCATAGTCATTTTATTGCTAAGAATAAGATTAATTTTTCTTGTTGTATGCAGGAACACAGGGACTGGAAATGGACTTCACACCCTACAAATTTTAGTTGCCATGCAAGGTATGTTTTGATTGATGCAAGACAAATTGGGTGGGTGTGGGTTAATCATTATTATGTTTTGGCTTATTGGACAAGGGAACTGTATTATGCTTTTAAGAACGCCATCTGCGGATAATGCAAAAATACGCTTATTTTCCATTAGGATCTCTATGGATATAATAGAAATACAATTATTATTGGGAAGGGAAGTCATATTGTAGAGAAAAAGCACTCCTTACACCAAGATTTTTTTTTTTTTTTTGCGTAAATTTACTGCCTCTTTTGGCCTTAGTTCTAAAATTTTCAAAGATAGTACTGACCTACTTAAATATAAATATGCATTTATGAACTAAGGTTAATAAGGCTTGTCTTGTTAGACGATTTTAACAAACTCAAAAGCTATTTTGATTTTATCAGGCCTATCTTTACTTAAAGTTGGTGGAAGAATGGTTTATTCAACCTGCTCTATGAATCCTATTGAAAATGAAGCTGTCATTGCAGAGGTAATCAGCCTTACAAGCTCTGTAGTTATATTTGGTTCCAGCCAAACTAAGTTGTCTTTGGCAGCTTTGTGAATAAAGTGTTTTGTTTTCTCTTTCAAGTAAATAACTTGTGCGTTGTTAGTTGAATCTGTTGCTTCCATTCAAGCACTGCAGTCCCCCCTTCTGCACAAAATTCTTAGTTTAGCCCATTCATGGTTTTTGATCGATAACATGTTTTTATTAGTGAAACTTAGACTTATATTTGAATGAGTATTTGATAGAAATGTGTAATTTAATTAATGGAAGCTAACTGATGGTATAGTTCTGGAGCTTGTCATCAACATTACAATTCATTACTTGCATTTACCTTATCCTGCCCTGTGCCTCATTCTTACTTTTGTTATTTCTAGCTCAATGTCAATTCATCATTCTTAATGCAGCTAAAATAAAGCATTCTGTGGTTGTTTGTGATCTTGTGATTATAAAGGACAAACTCCACCTGAGATGTTACCACTTTTTAATTTATAAAGAAGTTGCATTTTTTGTTTATTATACTTGGCTTTTCATAATTTAAAAATTGCATGTAAGTTTTTCTCACAAAAAGAAGAAACATTTATTTTAGGTGCTTTGGTCTTGATATCTATTAGAGAAAACTTTGAATACTGCTTGTGGCCATTTAGTATGTTATACAGTGAGGGGCTAGGCTTAATTGGTTCCCTCTTGCCTACTTTTACATCAATTCCAGGTTTTACGGAGGTGCAAAGGATCTATTGAGCTTGTTGATGTCTCCAGTGAGCTTCCCCAACTTATACGTCGGCCAGGTCTGAAGAGATGGAAGGTTTGTGTTTTACGTGACTATTTATTGCTTTCAGCTGTGGTGTTTTGAAGGTGCTACATGTAATTACAATAAAGGAATATCTTGATTGGCTTACACGCGCAAAAATTGAGCATGTGTCAACTGAAATTGTTTACAAAAGTTGTCTAATTGAGGCTGTCCATGTTTCCTCTGCTTTCTCTCTCTGGATATAGTTGATTTTTGAATATAATATACTCCTCAATTCTCATATAGTAGCTTTTGGCAGAAAACCTCGCTCAGTCTGGCAGTTATCTCTTGCAACTCTTGCCACTGCTTTGTTGATATGTTGTTTTATCAGTAAAAGATGTTATTCATTTCTGACTATAGGCTTTAACCGTTAGGTATTAGAAATGTGTCTTAGTTGTTGATTTTTTTTTTCCATTTGTATCATTTGGATGTCCATCTAGTTATTCCTATGTTCATGTTCATAGGAAAACATTGAGTTTCAAACTTCCTCAATAGAAAATTAGCATGTTTTTATCCAACTTGAACTTGCTTTTCCAGCCACACATGTTGGATTATGTATGTAAAAATGCTCATATTCTTCAGATTTTGAAGACAAAAAAAGGTTGAATTTGTCATGCAGCTATATGCATTTAAACATGTTTGATAGTGTGGCTTTGTCTTTGGCAATGCAGGTGCGTGACAAAGGCAAGTCCTTGGTTTCCTGCAAAGAGGTTGCCAAGGTACGTAGAAGTGCAGTTCTTCCCAGCATGTTTCCAAATGGGGGAAGCTATCGAGATATTGACTGTAACAGTAATTGTGATGCTAACGGACATCCTGAAGATGGTGTTCAAATAGAGGAGAATCCTGCAATGCATGAGTTTACTGAGATAGTTTCTGATTTCCCACTAGAGCTATGCATGCGTTTAGTGCCCCATGATCAGAACTCTGGAGCCTTCTTTATAGCTGTATTGCAAAAAGTTTCTCCTCTGCCAGGTTATTTCTTATGTGATTTCTGTCGTTTTTCTATCTCTCTCAAATCTAGATAAAGCTGGCCAAGAAATTTGGATAAATTTTGAAAAAACTCAAGCTGTCGTTTTTAACATTTTGTATATGTTTATTTCCTGTTTTGCAGCAATTGAAGTAAAACGTAGAAAAGAAGTTAATAATCAACATGTAGAATCAGTAAACCAGGGCAATGAGGATGCAAAAGAAGAAGTTTGCGAACAAGTTTCTGAGGATAATAAAAATGAACCAAATGAACCCAACACTGCAGATTTTAAATTTAGTCCTGTTATAGATGAAGAAGGGGATTCCGAAGAAGCCCAGGAGCTTCATAATGAAGAAAACATAGCAAAGATCACTCCAAGCAAAAGAAAGCTTCAGGTACAAGGCAAATGGAGAGGTGTTGACCCTGTCGTCTTCTTCAAAGATGAATCAATTATAAAAAGCATAGAGGCATTTTATGGCATTGATAAGCAGTTCCCATTAGACGGTCACCTTGTAACAAGAAACAGCGATACAAGCAATGTAAAAAGAATTTACTACATCTCCAAGTCAGTCAAGAATGTTCTTGAGTTGAACTTATCAGTTGGGCAGCAACTTAAAATAACTTCTGTTGGCCTAAAAATATTTGTAAGTTTAAGTTTTCTCCATGAACTCTCTATGCGTTTGTTCTCATTGTAATGTTACTTAATGCACAGGCTACTTATTCTATTATTTCTTGTGAATAACCAAGTGAAATCTATTTGCTCTAATCATATAGGAAAGACAAAAGTCACGTGAAGGTAGATCTGTAGAATGTGCTTTCAGAATCACTTCTGAAGGATTGCCCCTTATCCTTCCTCATCTCACCAAACAGATCCTAAGTGCATCTGCTATAGATTTCAAACACCTTCTCCAGTATAAAAATGTAAAATTTGCAGAATTTGTCGACGCCAAATTTGGTGAAAAGGTGGCAAACCTAAAGCCAGGCTGTTGCGTGATCGTTCTGGGTGAAGGTATTTATTTACTGCCTTGACGCAGAGGACACATGCCCGTTGACTTGACTGTTTATGTGACACCACACTTTTTTTTTTTTGCAGGAAACAAAGTCTCTGCAGAGACTCTCCGAGTGGATGAATCATCGATAGCCATTGGATGCTGGAAGGGTCGGGCGAGTTTGACTGTGATGGTTACTTCAATAGAATGTGAAGAATTGCTTGAAAGGCTTTTATTGCGTTTAGACAGTATAACAGAAAAAGGGTCCTCCATGCATGAGGACAAACCATCTAATAATGTGAGAGATGTAGAACAGGAATCAAATGGCAACAGTCATGATGTGGAAGCTATTTGATGATAAAAGCCAGAGCACTTATTTATTCAATGTGGGTCATCAAAATACATTTTGAAATTATTTTAATATTATTTACATTTTTTATTAGTTGTGCTTAATAGTTGCATAAACATGCAAATTTCTAGCAAATAGTTAAATCTTGAGTAGGCATCCCACCCATGTTCGCGCATACATGTATGCGCTTTTTTGTCTAATACGCTAATGGTCAGAATTTCACCCTTTAAAGGTGAATAAATGAGATCTTGTATTTTTAAACTTGTGCTCCTAAAGTCGAGTGTAGATGTACAACTATTATTTGAGCTGAGCTGGTTTAACAAGACTATTTCTTTTAGTCATGACTCTTAATTTTTGTTTTTCATACTCATTGATCTTCTTAGCAAAGCCAACAACACTGCCTCAATTTTGTTTTATTATATCAATAACAATATTGCATGGTTTTTGTATGGACATGGGTCAAAATAAAGTCAATGATTCGACTTGTTGTTTAGAAAGATGAAGGGTCTTTTTTTTTATATCTATAAATAAATAAATAAATAACATGTTTTAAGCTTTAAATTAAGTTTAAGTACTTGTGATACAAAACTCAGTTGGGGATTGTTCATTCAACCTTTATCTGAATTTTCAAATTTAGTCATTTTGGCTCGTCCAGATAAATACAATGTGGACGCACCCTAATCCATCAATAGTGGGAATGATTTTTTTGAAAAAGAAATTTGTACGTTCGATGATAGCATCAGGATAGCAAATTGTATAGTTTGAATGTTACTAATTGAGGTGTCATGTTTATTGCTAAACACTTTCATACCCTCTCATTTAAGACCTCATTATGCATTTCCTCAAACCCTCTAAAATATTCTTCTCTTCTTATTCAATAATTACATTTGGTAACACGATTCAATTATATTTCAACATCATTGAATAATAATTTGGTTTTTTAATTCATTGTTGAAGTTGTTCGGATAGTATCATCCAAAACCTAATAAAAGCCTCATAATTTTTTAAAATGGTTGTCTTAATTTTATTGATTTTCAATGGTTGTAGGTATGGTGCATTCCGATGTTGTCAACCAAGCTAAATGCATTAGATGACTGCGTATCGGGAGATCTTCAATCTAGTATTGTACATGTTGATATTGAAAAAGAATTTACCATTGAACATGAATTGACATTATGTGGTCATATGCTTAAATGAGTTTGGGCAAAGCTGGCAATTAGATTTTGAGATATTAATAGGGAAATATGATTATGGTTCTGATAGAAGACGTGCATTTGCTACAATGAGATGTGAAAGAAGTTGTAAGTATAAAAAACCTATTTGAAAGTCAAAACTTGATGACACCTGAACAATGCAATGTGGGTGTACTTTTAAGTTGTGTGAGCGCCACATGATTTGCGATATACATAATAACCATGGATTTGATCACAAGTTAATTGGTCATTTGATTGTCTGTCGTTTTGATTATGGAGACAAAAAATTATTGTTGAGATGACAATGAACATGATTCAACCAAAAATGATACTCGCAACTTTGAAATAGAAAAGAACCGAAAGTGTCTCAAATATTAAACAAGTTTATAATGTTCGCCACAAAAATAACAAAGCGGTAAGGGGTTTAAGATTTGAAATGCAACAACTGTTGAAACTATTTGATGAATATCAATATGTTTCTATGTATAGAGTGCATGATGATGAAAAATTTGTTCGAGATATATTTTGGACGCATCTCAAATACATCAAGTTATGTAACACATTTCTTAATGTATTGATAAATGATTCAACGTGTAAGACCAACAAATACATATTACCTCTACTTGAAATTGTTGGTATTACTTCTATGGAGATGACATATTCAATTGACTTTGTGTTTTTTAAATCTGAAGAAGAGGGTAATGTTACCCGGGGCTATAGAAATATGTAACAATATGTTGAAAGATTAAGAAAACATGCCACATATGATTGTCATTGGTCACAATACTTCATTGATGAATTCAAGAGTGAAAGCAGCCGAATCAATTGGATTTCCTTCTTCGTATACTTTATAATGCCAGTTTCACATAACCCCCAAAAAAAAGAGTGATCTAAAAATAAGAGAATATTGAGAAACAAACAAATCAAGGGTGAAACGGTAAAATGTACAAACCTGTCCAAAAATTGAAATTTATAATGGATGCATAAAATGTTATAATAAATTCTTCTACAGAAGATTCATATGTTTATTATGTCACGCAGTTCATAAGTGTGTGCACAGAATATCTAAATTTTTTGAAATACGGTGAAACTACAATATTAGACTAGGTGAAGGAGAAAATAGTTTGTGTGTGAATTGTTCAGGTTAGAAACCTTAGAAATACCACAATAAATATGGTTGAATCTTCTCATGGTAGATTAAAGAAATGGCTGGGACTTGGGAGAAAGAAATAATGATTTATGCAAGGGTGGGTAGTAGTGAATAACATGATTGTAATGCAACATAACGAGATACACATCGAAATTTGGTCAAAGAATCATAGTATTATAACATAAATTCAAGGATAAAAATATGTATTCATAATTGAGTAGTAATATATCTCGAGAGGGATTGAATTTCATGTACCGCGAAGATGTGCGAGTAAAGAAAACATGTCCAAATATCTCCAAGTGTGGTTATACACTTAGATGAAGATACAATCTTCCTTATGCTTGTTTAATATCCAATAAGATGAAATTAGATAGACCAATATGTATGGATGAGATAAACACCCGCTAGAAAATGTTTCAGTTTGATGATGATGGTATAACTAAGGATGATAATTCAAATATTTTCATTATGTCATAATGGGAGATATTTCCATATCCGCACAATATTTATTTTTATATTTTAATTTATATCATATAAAAATTGTATGTTTAATGTTTATCTCTTAAAAAAATACATCATAATTAAACTATTAATACAAGTTGGTATAAAGGTGCCATACAATATCTTTTTGAGTCTTCTTTGTCTTTTTTCACAACTAAAATATTAGTTGATTTTATAATTCAATAGTAATATCTTTGAATTTTTTGTTAATAATTTAAAATGATATGATGTTTTTCAATTGATAGATTTATTTTTTTACTAGAACTACAGGTAACAAGTACGAGTGTTTAGATACCCATACGGTACGAGTACAAGTATAAAGATTGATACCCACGCGAGTATGGACTCGGTACAAGGATTTTTTAACTATGGGTATGAAAATAGGTACTATAGTATCCTATCCAAACCCTACCCATTATCATCCCTACGAATGACAATATCCAGACACACCGTTGACAGAACTCTAAACCATGTTTAGACATTATATTTAACGTGTAACATTTATCTGAATAAAACTATCTGGACAAACTTCTGACTCAAATGATAGCCATGTTTATACATCAAACTTTTAATTTATTATGTATCCGGATAACACTATTCGGGCAAACCCCTTACTCAATTGATAACCATGTTTATACATTAGATTTTGCAGGCAGGGTTTATCCAGATAATACTAGTCGGACAAACCTCTAACTCAAATGATAATCATGCTTAGACATCATATTTTGAACACATGGTAGATTCAGATAAAGCTATCTAGACAAACCCCTGATTCCATTGATAGCCATATTAAGATATCAACTTTTAACTCAAGGTGTATCCATATAGCACTATTCGAACAAACCCCTGACTCAGTTGATAATAGTGTTTATACAACATATTTTCATGCATGGTGGATCCAGATAACATTATCTGGATACATCCTGAAATCAACTATAAACATTTTGTTTGAATAACAGTGCATTGTGTTAACATACATAACATCTCATTGTGTTTAAAGATGTTTTATTTACACAAATAAAGTCAAATTTTAGAATACATAAGTCGCATAATTTTAACACACAAAATAAGATATCATACATAAAACCAGTTATATATATAAGTCGATTGGTAAAACAAGATATACATATGTAATTCATAAGATAAATGTCATAAATTAAAACTCAAAATATTTACATAAATGTAAATGGTCTATAAAAGAGTCTAACTAGTGCTCTAGAGCATAACACCCATGTGTAAGATAATGTGTCTGTACAAATCAACTGGTTTATTCCCCTTGTTTGGATTAATCAAGAAAGCGTACTGAAACTCTTTGTTGTAGTTGGTGACAATGTGTCACTTTGTGATTCTTGAAAAATGTTGAAGGATCCATGCCTAAAAATGATTCAGATAAAAATCATTAATATCTACATACAAAATTTTCAAAAATTCTATAAAATCAATAAGCTACAAGTATGTATATTACTTGAAATAGAAATTTGCTTCATGACATCTGTCTTGTCCTCTAATGAACTGTTTCATCTATTTTGGTGTACAGGTTAACCAAAAAGATATTCCCCCAATTATACTTATGAATCTTCTAAAGGTCAATGAAGTAAGTAATATAGATGCACTGAAATAAGTCGCACTTTTATCCATAAATATGGATGTGTAAACCAAATACAAGAAATATGTCTTCAATGAACAATTTATGTGATAAGAAATTAATACATCATCGGCACGAGTAGCAACAAAAGTTAAATGGGCTATGTAATTATCCCTCATAAATGAAATTTATGCATGTGTTCCTCGTGTACTATCAATCTCGTATAGGGCCTCGCTCAGATCAACTCCTAAGTGTGTAATCACTAGTTCTAGGACATCGGGTCTTTGAATGGGGTGTGATCCAACATTGTTTGTGATAGGAAGATGCATGCTACACAATACATCATTAAGAGTGATACTCGTCTCATTGATGGGAATATGAAATGATGAAGTCAGTGTCTGACATAACCCAAAGAAGGCTTAAAGAAGTCCATGATCAATGTAACCAAATTCAGTCCTACAAATTTCCTTCAGTTAGGATGGTACTAATACTTGTTGAATTTGAGTAGAGTCCACTTATGTTGATGTCATATATATACGGTACTTTGAGGACTTTGAGCAGATCCATGAGTACAATTAGAGGGATGCTTGTTTGGTATACTTGTATTCTAAGTTATCTGAAGGATGTATGTGGAAGACGAAGCATATGGAAGGAAGTATCACACTTTTGACGGTAACATTTCTTGGTCTTCTATTGCTTGTGTGTCATTTTCTTAATTATTGCAACACCTTACTAACTAATGATGTGTGTTTCCAGGGATGGATCCTGCAGCATTTTCCACACATCTCTGGTTGGCCACTTGAGCCAACTTATACCGAGGATACGCCGCGTGCTTTTGCTTTCGCCCTGCTCAAAGGGAACCAGGCGATAGAGTCGTTCAGGGTATATATTGATTGCTTGGTCTTTAAGGATATACATTTCCACTGTTACATCGATCACTATGAGACGATTCCTTTTAATGACATTGACTTATACTTGGGGTGGTTGGCTTGAAGGTCGCGTTTGACGTCTCCTCATCTTCCTGAGCGCGTCATGCGTCAGTTCGGCTACATGCAGTTCATTCCTTAAGACCCTTCTGTGTTTGCTCCTCTCACTGTGAAACGTAAGGATATGAATGTTATGTTTGATTATTATGTTAATCATCTGGTACCAGATGAGACACGAAATACCATAGCACTGAACAACTAGAGCTACGTAGATGGTTATATCTAATTTTTCTTCCGGGTGTCACATCCTTATATGGTACACGATGCTCCAAGAGATCCACTTAGGCCAGCTCATCAGGAGATATTAGAGAAGGAACTGGCTAGGGAAGACCATGTTGTTAATGTCTTGTCTAAGTGTCATCGTATTATGAAGATTGGGCAGGCGAATATTGATGGAAGACTCTTTCCGGATGGCTCTAAGGCGGTGGGTGTTGCAGATGCCATGCTTGGGAGGCTTTGCAGTACAGGAGACAACGCAGAAACGTGGGGAGACGAGGGCGAGGCCGACTCATAGTCCGTCATACGCAGTAGATTATTGTATTTGCACTCTAGATATATTTTGGATTGTATTTTGTTTATCAACTTCGGTGTAACTTTTGAATGTGACTTGTGTAATCTTGACTTATAACTTTATATATGTCATTATATTCATATCGTTATTATAGTCGAATCTTAGAATATGTTCTAACATTATTTGATTGGAGAATCGTTCGTAAATTAATGTGTCTTCGGAACAATCTGACATTAAACAATAAAAGAGCGTTCGGAGATACATGTTCAAAAACTCAGAGACTTTTTAAAAATTATATAAAGTGTTTTTTAGGTATATAGGATGCTTTAAAAAAATCCTCCATAATAATAGGCTTAATTTGAAAAAGGCCAATAATGTTATAACTAAGGCTATGCTGACCATTTTCAAGTAATCAAGATATCTTTTAATTCAACAAAAAGTCTAATACAATAATAAAACATGAGTGAATAACTAATTTAAGAATCCACATGTTTGAAGAGATGTATCACACTACTCTTCTAAAAAGTGACGATGTTGCTCCTAAGGTGCTAGTTGCTCCTTTTGTCGTGCATCCCTCATTCCCTCATTCACTTAGCTAACTAAATCACCTCGTTTCAACACAAAATAGTCCTACCGTTGCACCCTCTACTTCGCACCATTAAATTTTTTTAAGAAAGCATAAATTAAAAATATTAATAAAAAGCACATCCAAAAACTCAAAGGGAAGTAATCCAATAAAACAACAAATTAATGAACTAGATCACTAGTAAAGGTGTAATCCGATGAAGATCAAAATAACAAACCGAATCAACTAAAAATATGCAATCTGATAAAGAAAAAACTGACAACATAGTGAATTATTAAATTTGAAGTAATCCACTGAATGCCAAAATAAAATAAATAAAAGTGAAGAGAAAATACCAAATCAAGTCAATGTTTTCCAAGCGCTCCGATATGTATCTAGAAGTGATTTTTTCTTTTCTTTTACTTCTCACCAAATCAATTGAAAAAAAAAAAAAATTGCCTATCATTGTTCTAGTAAGCAAATTGGTCAACTCATGTTCCGTTAAACAAATTGGTCAACTTGAATAAATGTTGGTCAACTTTAATTACGCTAAGCAAATTGGTCAATTTGAGTAAAATGAAGGGGTGAAGAGATAAATGTTACCGTATGTGGGATATGTTTTTTCATCACATGTAACAAAGGAAAATGATTTTTAATTTTTAAGAAATCTATAACTAACTTCAATTCGGGCTTGAGCATTAGCTAAACGAGGCGAATATCATTTCAAAATTTAAAATCTTAGAAACACAATGTTTAATCTTATCCCGAGGTCAAGTATAATTTCCATTTTCCACACTTTCCACAATGTTAGTATTCTTCTTCAGGTTGATACAGGGTTTATCAATTTATTACTATATAACGTACAAACACACATGTATTACTAACAAAACATGATGGAAGAATAGCTGATTAACATTATTGCAGCTGTCAGGTTTTACATTGTGCAATACCCGTACCAAGTTTTCATAACATTGCTGATGATTTGAATCTGGAACTTCAATGAACTATATCTGCGTGTTCAAGCATGCAATATAGATAGGGGAACTGCCACAGCAGTAACTAACCTATATATTAGGCAAATTGATTCTCTAGCTTTCTATATTAGGCTATTTGGTATAACAATATTTTACAATCCAGCCAGGCCATCTACTAAACTACTAGGGATTGTAACAAGCAGTTTGTAATTTACTTCCAAACTGCAGGTCTTAAATCAACAACTCAGGCAAAATAAATTTTGAATGATGTAAATTTACACGGGAAATGCGCCAAAACATTAAAAATTGGAGTTAGGAACATAGAGCCAGGAAAATCTAGTTAATCAAAACAAATTATAAATGAACTCAGAATTACTGACAACACATGCTACTCTTAGAAGGGATTACTTGTGCAGGACCAGGAATAATAATCTTCTTGCCAGACAGAGTTGCTGAGTTGCCATTTCCCTGATTCTCATCAGCAGCCAGGTTCTTCTTATTGACAATGTTAAATATTTCTGTCAAAACAGTCATAAAGGCTGTCTCAACGTTAATTGCTTCCAGTGCAGAGGTCTCTAAGAAAAATAAACCTTCTTTCTCAGCGAACTCTTTTGCATCCTCTGTTGGTACTGCGCGCTGGTCCTCAAGATCACTTTTGTTTCCTATAAGAATGATGACTATATTCTTATCAGCATGGTTGCGGAGCTCTTCTAACCATCTAGGTATGTGATCAAAGCTCGGACGTTTGGTAATGTCATAGACCAACATTGCCCCAACAGCACCCCTGTAGTATGCACTTGTTACTGCTCTATACCTGTAGAACATGCCATTTATACATATCAGGAAAATTGTTATCAATATTCAATGTACTTGAAATTTAACTATTGATTGAGTTGAGATGAAGTTTTAAATAAGTCCTAGAAAAAATATTATCAAACTCTGCAGATTAAAAGAACATGGGCAATGACTTTGATTAACAACAGAACAAAATGAGTCAAAATTTGAGTTTTGGAAATATAGAGGGATAGGTTTTCATTTCAAAGAGAGTAGTAATTTTCAAATTAAACGTGCAGCAATATACAAAGCCTTCCTGCAAGGGCAGACTAGATAGAACTCCTACAGAATTGGCAGATGTAGATTATAAAGATGTGGGAAGAGAATAGTAGGGAATTCAGTTTTGTGGATAGTTGGGTTTTTGAAGGAAAGGCAAGACTCTCTTAGAGACATTCATTTTACAAACTGTTTTCTTCCTCCAATCTCACTGACTCAGAGTTGCTGAGATGAGTTATATTAATGAAGCACTCTGTTTTCTCTTCTCCTATTCTTCTTTTTAAGCAACGTGCCTTTTTGGTTCCCTCTTCTCCCAACACCCAGATCCAGTTCCTATGAATATCTTCCTAGCAACACCGCACTTTACAACACAGTTTTTTACAATTTGTCTATTTTTAAAAGTCAACACACTTTAAAGCTAAATAATTTATGAGACAAATGTGTTGCCTAATAAAAAATAGACCAATTATAAAGCAAGTGTGTTGGTGGCACTTTTCATGCAATGGATGTATCTTATTAGATTTGGGATGCAGCACAGACATCAGTAATTATTTCATTTTACAATTTAGGACATTTGAAATCAGTCAGCACATGTCATTTGTTAAGTCAATCTATGTCAACAGTGTTAAAAGTCAGGATATATGTGTCTGACATGGACCCGTATTAATGATAGACGACGAAGAGTAAGTCGTGTTTTGACTTAAAATTTGATGATTTTATCATAAGTCTATAGGATGCATTACTAAGGATGCTATTAATCTATTAAGTTATTGTAGATGACTTACAGTAATTATGATAATATCAAACCCTTATTAGCTTTCTAATATTAAAGTTCAAAAAGATTATTTAGTCACTACTGAAATTCTAATATGCTGATAAAAGGGCATGCAAACTGCAATAAGGCACAACATATATCAAAAACCTACTTGTGATAATTCCATTGTAAGTTCCATATATCTGCTAAGTAGATTTCTAATTCACGTGCTACACTAATTTTAGTAACCTCTAATTCATTTTCTTACTTAGTCACACTCACACCTGCTCAAACTTATCCTGAAGAAAACATACGTAAAAACAAGAAGCACAGAGACTAGTAATAGACATGATACTTAAGATTTAGCTCTGACCTTGTGTAGCTGACATCAGTCAAACTTATTCAAGGATGCCTCAAATGCATTCATATTAAAGCATATATTTTTAAACATTTGAAACAATATACTCAAATTCAAAACAATAGAGTTGAACTTAATTTGACTATTTAAAACTGATAACTCAAATTTACAGAGGACAGAAAACTGAATCTATACAGCATTAAACAGACTTCACCGACGCATGCCATTATCAGCACACAGTAGATCAAACTCGGCAAGTAAATCTAAGATCCAACTCAAAGCTAAAATGACAAAAAAATCCTTCGCCGCTATAAGATCGCAGACAAAGAAAGATAAACAGTAAACTACTGCAATGAACAGAAACGAAAGCAAATCCAATTCAAAAACATAAACCAACATCAAAGCGTGCAAATATGATAAGCAGTGAAAACTGAAGAAGAAATAAGATCTATAAACAATAATTATAAAGCTAAGTTTATAGTGCTGAAACTCTTTGTTTTATCCCTCTAAACAATATGTGTGTTGACTAATAAAAAACTGACTCGTGTGGTGGACAGCAGTCAAACTAATTCAAACTTCAAAGATGCATCAAATGCATTCACATTAAAACAAAAAAAGTTTTACATCGGTCAAACTATGCATAAACAATAAGCGCCCGGAAATGTGACTTGTGTAGTTGACATCAGTCAAACTAATTCAAAGATATTCACATTAAACCCTAAAAATAGTTGTTGCATCAGTCAAACAACGGAAACAAGAAGCGCCGGCAATGTGACTCGTGTGGTTGACATCGGTCAAACGCGTTCACATTAAACCCTAAAAAAAGTTTCTACATGCAAAAATCAAACTCAAAAGTTCGGAACAATAAAATTGAACATCATTTAAACATTCATAACTGATAAATAAAGTTACACAGAACACAAACTGGATCTCAACAACACTGAACCATGAAAATCACACACTATAAATCATCTCAACAACAAAAAAATCCAAGATCCAACTCAAATAACAAAAAAAAAAATACCGCAACGAACAGAAACGAAAGCAAGTTCAAATCAAACTAACAGCAAAGCATGCAAATAAGATAAACAACGCAAATCAAAGAATAAACAAGATCCACAAACAAGTATTCATTTCAAGAAACAAAAACGAAAAACCGAATCAAAACGAATAGAAAGAAGAGCTCGGTGGAAGAAGATAACCGTTCTTGACCAGCAGTATCCCAGATCTGAGCCTTAATACTCTTATGCTGAATAACCAAAGTGCGAGTCTGAAATTCAACACCGATAGTCGCTTTAGAGTCCAAGCTGAAATCGTTTCTGGCAAACCGAGCTAGTATTTGAGATTTTCCGACGGCTGAATCGCCGATTAGAACGACCTTGAAGACGTAGTCTATCTTCTGGTTCGCGTCACCGTACCCTGTTGCACTCGCCATTTTTGAAAGACTGGTTCTTTGTTTTTCTTTCTCTCGCTTTTTGGATTTGAAATGTAGCACGCGATTGATTAATTGATTAGCTTTAATTAGCGGGTTTTAATTTAGTTTAAATATAGGGTGGTGTTAATGTCAAAAAAGTTTCTGACAGGTTGCGAGGGATTATTGGTCGGTGGGGTCCAGACGTTGAAAGGTGAAACTAGAAAGGTGTAGTAATAATTTAAATGTATGTTGTATTTGGTTTTGAAGAAATAGTAAAAGGAAAAAAAGATGAAAGAAAGGAAAATAGAAGGAAAGAAAGAAATGAAAGTGAAGTATTTTGTAGTTGTTTATTTTGAGCGAAATTGAATAGAAAATGAAAAGAAAGAAATATATGTAACTAAAATAACTAAAATAACTATTTTTAATTAAATAAAACACTTAAATAATTTTAACTTTTTTTACTTTTGTTATGTAATATTTATTTTAATACTTTATATAAATACATATTATATGCAAGTAAAACTAACTACTTAATAGCATTTTAAAAAATATATCTACAAAACATTGTATCTATTTAATAATTACATCAAATTATAAATGCTTACTTATTAAATAATTTTAGACCCAAATTACTAACAACTTATTTTCTATCTTTTAATTTAATATGATGTTTTTATAATTATTTAAAAGATCTCGGAATGTTATGTGATAGACTTAAAGCCTAATTACTAAGAAAATAATATATAATCTTTTTCTTAAAAACTACATTCAAAAGAATAAATATATCAATTTCTACGAAAATGCTTAATCGCTCCATTTTCTTTCCAAAATTGAGAAGAATGTTTTTGAAAGAGGACCTCACCATAAACTTGCTTTCCTTCTCTTTTGAAAGAGCACCAAAAGAGGGAAGACATAACTCCGTATAAATTTTCTCTAGTTTTTCTCCATCCTACCATCTTTTTATAAACTATTTCTCAATATACCATTCTTTCTCCACATTTTTCTAACCTACCATGTTTTCAAAAAAAAAAAATTATAAGGGAAGGTCAGCCCAATGCTTTGGCGGACCTATTTTATTTTTAATTTTTTTGTTTAATACCTGCGGAATTTCCTGCGGATTTTACCTGTAGATTTTCCTTCGAAATTTCATGCAAAAATGTATTCTTATAGAATTACCTGCGGATTTTGCAAAAAATATAATTTTTCTAATTGAGTTTTAAAAATATTCGTATGTAAATTTGCAGGAAATTCCACAGAAAATTTTTCTGTAGAAAAATCTGCAGAAAAATAAAGTGTAATAAAAAGATATAAAATAGGTGGGTCCACCTTTATAATATTATTTTTTTTATTTGAAAAGATGGTATTTTGGTATGAGAAAAGGGGTGATGCACTGACAGTGTAAAATATTTTTACACTGTCAACCAATCACCACCCATGTATCCAATTAAATCATTTTTTTATTTAAAAAAAACTTAATGACATGGCACATTTATGATTTTCTATTGGATGACAGTGTAAAACTATTTTACACTGTCAGTGCACTACCTTTTAACTCTTTTGGTATTTATGGGGAAATGAATGGTAGTTTGGTATTTAAATTTAAAAAAATGGTATATTTGAGAAAGCTCCAAATTTTCTCTCCCTCATCTATCTTTCTTCTCACTTATTTTATTGATACCAAACATAGTGTTAGTGTCACATTTTGTATAGTCCAAAATATAAATGTGTTTTGTGTTCTGAATAACACAATTGCCTTTGGAAATACAAGTTTTATTTTAAATAATGTTTTAATTTGACATTTCAGATTAAGACATTACAAACTCTAGAGCTTCTCATATTATTCTTCATATGTAAAATAAATATTTGAGCAACTAAAATTTATGTGAGTTTGTAATTCTTGTTGTTTAGGTTAATTACATATGTTGCATGCACGTTTATTCAAAATTATTTATCTCCTTTTTGAAATAAAGCATATTAATTTGTTGAGTCCTTCTCTTACTTTTTTTTAGTCGTAGATACTCTTACTATATAGTTTTAGTTTTAGTTGATGCTTTTAATAAATACATTTGGATTTATTTTTTAAAATAAAATTATGATGTTATATTTGTCTAAGTAGAAGGCCCCGCGTCATCCTACGATCAATCAATTTGGCGACCATTTATTTAGTTATAAAGTTTGTCGCCGCCACACTACCATAACTAATTTGGTTCCTTCGTAATTTCAATTTTGTTAGAAAGTGGTAGGCATTGAGATAAGCATGTAGGGTACGCAGGGGTCTTGTGATGAATTCGGGGTAAATTATTGTGACTGGTAAAAAAAGATTCGTGGTTGGGTGTTTGGTAGTTGTATTATTGTTGGGTAGCTTGTGTGAATGAGTGTTGGTTATAGTGGGTGGTGAATGGTGTTTGTAGTTGTGTGTATGATGTAGATGGGATAAATTTTGGATTTTGTTCTTGGATGTTGTAGGGGGTTGTGTTAAAGATGGGTTTTGTTGATGATATTGTTGGTTTGGGGTATAAGGGGGTGTGTTGGGATGAAAGGTTGTTGGGTGTTAAAGTCATGTTGTTAGGTGTTAAGGTTATGTTGTTAGGTGTTAAGAATATGTTGTTGAGTGTAAGTGCTTGTTGATGGTCGGGTGTGTTGGAAGTTTGAAGGTGTTAAGGTTATGTCGTTAAGTGTTAAGGTTATGTTGTTTAGCGGAAGCATACAAAATACAATGCCTCTTGTAAACAATGATCCTTCAACCAAGGTGAGCGTTTTGTATCAGTGAAATTCTTTCTGAATACAAATTCACTCTATCACACAAAAAACATGAATTGTAAGGAATAAAGTAATTGAACAAGTATACAGTAGTTGGGAGAATTCTTACAATGAACTTCCACATTACTTGTTAGCACTTAAGAAATTTGTTCTCGGTACAGTGGTAGAAATGCAAACACTACCCATATATACAGATGACGACACTATTATTGATGGGAAACAAATATTCCACCGGCTTTCGGCATCTAAACATGCATTAAAGGTTTTGCATACTACAAATATATACTTCAAATTGATGGAGTCTGGTTATACGGTAAGTAGAAGGGGGCTACTCATAGCGGTAACACAAGATGACAACAATAATATTTTCCCAGTTGTGTTTGCCCTTGTGGAAGGTGAGACGACTCATGTGTTAGGGAGTTTGGGAGAGTCGGAAGCACCAATGGGACTAAAGTCCCAGGACCACAAGAGAGGCAGACACGACATCTCAACCCAAAACCTTAAGGTGATAGGTAACTGGGTCATCTATCTTATAAATCCAATATTCCACCCATTCATAAGCAATGTGGAACTCTAATCACTGACTTTTGCACCCAACATTCCCCCCAAAGTGTGAGTTCCCCACATCCTATAACAAGACTATACATAGGATCCAAATCCCGCATCCTTATAAAGCCGAACCACGACTCTGATACCACTGTTGGAGAGTCCGGGTGAGTCAGAAGCACCAACGGTGTCTACCTCTCTTGTGGTCCTAGAGCATTAGTCCTATTGGTGCTTCCGACTCTCCCAGACTCCCGAACAATCGTATCAGAGCCTTGGTGTGGTGGGGTATAAATTTTAGTATGCTATGTGGTTGCAATTTTGTCTAATCTTCCACATTAAAAAAGAAATTTTATACTCTGTGTTGGTTGGGAAAATTTTGGTTTGCTGCAAGAAATGTTTTTGTTGCAATGTCAAGTTTTTCAAGTGTAGTGAAGATTGACTTAGAGAAATTTAAGGAAGAATTATTTTTGCCTTGTGGAAAGTTCAAGTCAAATATGTGTTAACACAATCAATATTACACAAGTTGCAAGATTATGTTGGTGGTCGAAGAGCTTCCTGCTAACAAGGAAGTTGTACCAAAAGATTTCAACCTAGTTTTTGACATGTGAAATTCTGGGAGTGGTTTAGCTTTAAGTGATATTTGTTCTTCATGATAAAGTATATGATTGTCTGTGATGACAATGTAAAATTATTGAAGTGGTTTATCTTCAAGTGAAATATATTCTTCATGAGAGAGTATGATAGTTTTTAAAACTATGATTGTCGGTGAAGACAATGTGAAAATTCTTGAAGTGATGTAGCTTCAAGTGACTATACTCTTTATAGTGGAGTATGATTGGTAGTGAAGACAATGAAATTTAATGTAATATTTCCAATCAAAGTAGAGATTGTTGCGTTGAAGAAGTCCCATATTGCTTAGTTTTGTGAAGGAAGAGGGAGTCTAAGTATATATATACTATTCAAGTTTTTTCTTATAAGATGTACCAGTCAAAAGCACTTTAAGATTATATTTGACTTTCTTTGTTATTTTATGCTCTTGTATTAGAGTGTTGTGAGATGTAGTTAAATATTTTTTGGAGGGTACGGGTGTATTGGGGCCTTGGGGTAGTTGAGGGTAGTCTATGTGTTGTAACAATTTTCACATAGGGTTATTCTCTGGTTGTCATTTGACAACGGTCGTGGTTTTTTCTCCAGTTTTGGAGTTTCCACGTTAATTTCTTGTGTTGTTATTTTATTTTACTCCCTATGTTTGTTATTTTCCCAACATGATGGTTAGGGGTTCTTTCTACAGAACTTGAAAAGGCACGTTGCTTCTCAACCTGACCTATGTTTGATTTCAAACAGGCTTACATCAATTAAAAGTGCATACAATAATCCATATAATGGTTGGCATAATCCACCATTTATGCATGTCTACTGTATCAGACACATTGCGCAAAAATTCATGAGAGAAATCAAGGGCAGAAACCTCTGAAGAAAAGTTATTGACATGGGTAAGTTTTTGTATGCTAACATTATATCTTAGTCAATAACATATTATTACATTAATCCATTTTTTTATTAAATATAGGATATGCTTTAAACCGACCAACATTTTACCATCACCAAAATGAAATTGGCTTGGCTAATGGTGATGCTTTAAAGTGGTTAGACAATATTCTAATACAAAAACAGACGAGGGCATTTGACGAGGTCGGCATTGGGGTCATATGACAACGAACCTCGTCGAGTCAATGAACCCAGTCTTAAAAGGCACTCATAATCCATCTATTTCAGCATTGGGAAGTGCAACATATAATATGATGTGATCACTATTTAAAGAAAAGAGTTCACAATGGAGTACAGTGTTGAAATCTGGGCAAACTTTTACAAAAAATTACATGAAGATGATGAAAGAAAAAACAACAAAATCCAACACACATGAGGTATCAATATTTGACTACGAGCATAACACTTTTAGTGTGAAGGAGACGATGGACCACAATGAGGGGACACCTATGGCACGTTACAAGGTCAACCTATTAAATGGTTGGTGCAACGGCGAATATTTTCAAGCATATTGTATTCCTTGTTCACATGTTATTGTTGCATGTTCCACGGTGCGCCAAGATGCCTATGCTCTTTTGTCAAACGTTTACAAGGTCGTAAATCTATTTGGGATTTACAACACAAGCTTTCCAGTGCTACCATACGATGAATATTTGCCATAATCCAATAATACGATGGAATAAGAAAGACCACCCAGTGAGCACACAAATTAGAACAGAAATGGGCGCGAGTGATAAGTTGAAGAGAAAATGTGGATTATGTCATCTTCCTGATCACAACTGACCCCGGTGTCCCATTGCTAGAAGTAGTAATAATGAAGTTTTTATTTTATTGTTAAGTATAAATGTCAGATTACCATCAAGCTTTTCATTTCTTTGAAACATTTCTAGTTAGTTATTTTTCTCGTCAATAAATGTCATTTTTATAAACACAAAGATCTTTTGCATTTGATATAAATAACAAGAATTTAGATAACACAAAATGAACAACAACAAGTCTAAAAAAATAACACATACAACATATAGCAAAACAAATAAAAAATACTTAACCACAACATTCTAATTGATTATAACAATCAAACTAATATCATTTGGTCCAAACATCATTTACCTAACATCCTTATCATTTCTAACTCGCACTCACCCACACTGGGCATCATATCTTTCAATACTTCTAATTTTTGTGCCATCGTGTATCTCTCCGTCTAAACAACGAATCAAGTTCATTTGTAGTTGCTCCAAACTTTGGATGTTCCAAAAAAACATCTCCATTAGAGGATCGTCTCTCAAATAAATCGCATTCCCTTTGCGGCGGTGAATCATGTTAGAACGAGTGAAGAAAAAATATTAGAAGAAATTGAGAAGAGATGTGAAAAAATGGATCACATTCATACCTCTATTTGTATCAGATTCATCACGTGAGAGTGAGTATATTATTATTCCAATGTTAATTACCACAACTAATATGTATATATGTTAATAATTTTTTTGTTTGTTTAAGCATTGTGAACAATAAAATAAATGGAAAAGAAATTAATCAAGTGAAGATCAATACTGACAAAAAGATTGGAATTGTCCCGTTGAAACAAAACAATTGGTATGGATATATAGATTAAAATTAATTTTTTCAAAATTAATAACTGCCTTAAAAAAAATTAATCACCGTTTATGATACGAATACAAATGATAAAAATAAAAAATATGCGTTCTTGTTTTTGCCCGTAATAACATTTTAATATTGATTTTTTTTACAATTGAAATTTAAAAGATGAGATTTAATAAAAAGGTAAGTATTTTTATATGATATAAATTATATATCCTAATATTATTTTTATTGATTGATTCTAAGATTATAATTTAGTAAAATCAAGTAAATAAAGAGATTATGAAACGCTATTTATCAATCTGACATATAAACAAATTCACATATCTTACTATAACTAACTGCAAGAAAGTAATATAAAATTGGTAGATAAATGAAATGAGGGTAGAAAATTAAGTTTGATATCAATTTCATTAAATGCTTGATATTTGACCACTTAAAACATGATGACACTCCATTGCACATTTCCTTGCATAAAGATTTCTTCACATTTATCCGTTTATGTTCTCAAAAAATTCAATGTAATTCAATGGTTGAAAAATACACTTTATTATTATATTCTTACACCAGACCAACGCATCTAAATAATTAACGACATATTTATATTCTTCCCAAAAAATATTAATAAACCCTATTTATATTTTAATGTATTTAGTTGATAATTTTTATTAATTAATTAATTAATTTGTGAAAATATATTTTTCATGTTTAATTTCTTCAAACCCAAGTTATATGGTTTCAGCTCCTATAGGTTCAGAGACTAGATTCATCCATCACATGAAGTATTGTGCATCAGTTCCATTAATTTCATTAGATAAGATGATTGATTTATTTATTTATGATGACAAAGGCACACACCTTACATTCGTCTTCCAAAAGCCATTCATGAGATATAAATGTTGCTGCATTTTGTTACTAATAACAAAAAGCCAGTTTCACACAACACAAACTGTATAACAAAAACTACAAAAAAATTAATATAAACTTAGAAACAGTCCTACATAAATATACTTTATACCACCTCTACAACATAATTAAGTCCTTCATATTCAAAAGCTTCTTGGCTTTTATTCAACAATACTCTCTTAAAAGTTATTTATTTGCCAACAAGTTCTTCATATGGGAATATGGGTAACTTTTTGTAAAGATCAAAACACAATTGCGCATACATAATGTTGGTTCAAGCACTACCTTTTTATATATGAGTGAAATAACTCCCTGCAATTGCAATGAAAAAACTTTATCAAATATTAGTGAAATAACTCCATGAAATTACAAATAAAAATAGTTTAGAACACAACTAATAGGTCATATTCCTGCAAGTATTCTTCCCTGAAGTCCAGCAGCTAAACCCATTTTGGGCATTAAGTGCAATCCTTTTGATGTGCCTATAGCTAAAAGGGTTCCATATTCTTTATCATGGAAATTTAATGTGCATACGCTGAATGCAACCTTATTATCCTGAAGTTCGAAAAGACAAGTTGTATTTCTTGTTCTTGGATCAAGAACACTAAATTCTTAAAATTCTACAAAACCAGTAATTATTTACTACCTTTCTAATATCACACCAAAAATATTCCAGCAGACTCATAAAACTTCAAATAGGCCCTATTAACTTCGTGAATTAAACTAAAATTGCAAGCCAAATTGAAAAACTTTCAAATATGCGACTTTTAGGTACACTTACAAAATCACTGCAGACACAAAATAAGTTGGTGTTATTGTTGTTGTTAACGTTGCCGAAATTGTCGCTGCCACTCGCTACTATATGCATCCATCAGACCAACTGTTAGCCAGCAGCCAGTGTTGTTATTGTCGCTGCCGAAGTTATCGCTTCCATCACTTGAACCTCCGGCGATTTCATTGAATAGAAAACTGGACACTACAGTGTGAAAAATTAAAATGCCACAGAAAATAATGGAGAGTATTAAGTCCTACATAATAAAAAAGATTAATCATAACAATAATGTGCTTTTGATGTTACTCCCAACTATATGAAGATTATTTCTCAACTTCTAGTTGGAATTCTCTCCAAATTTCGTAACAACAAATGACTCTTGAATAACCTAAAAATAAAACCATAAATCATTAAAATCAAACACATAGAGTCCAATCTAAAAGAAGCAAGAATGAAAAGTAGAGTTGCAGCAAACTTCATAAAAGAACATTATCGTTCATTAGTTTTACTACATTCACATTTAGAACAGAAAATCAATCTAAAAACATAAATTCTCACATAGGATAGCTTGATGAAGCAGATCCACTTGTTTCTTCTCTTAAACATCATTTCTTCTGCGTTATCACAAAACAAAACCAATAAATCAAAAATAAAACAGCATATTCCATCATATTCTCTAAAACCCTAACTATACGAAACTTCATACCAAATGTCCAAAACCCTTACGAAAAATGACTCAAACACCAACGTCTGAAGATGAAACCCTAAAATTGAAGTTAAAACCCAAAAACAACAAACATACCTCTTTGTCGTGCATAATCATCTTGAAGTGCTCTTTGGTCTTCGATAAAACTGTCTATGTGTGATGGATTTTGATAGCAATTTTCTAGAGTTTCTTGGTTTCATTGATGTCCTTCAATTTCTCAAAAGGTCTAGCCATAGTGAAGTTAAAAGCAGAATATTTTTGGAAGAGAAGTTTGTTGTGGGATGGAAAAGTCAAGCAGTTATGGAGAGAAACTGAGATCTATAAAACAAGTTGAGAGAGATGATAGGATTGTGTGGGAAGGAACAGAAAATTGGAAATGACAAGAGAGGGTGACGTGTAAAATCGTTCATGTCTGCAGAAAAGCAGACTTTTGGCAAAAAAAAAAATTAGGGTTTTAAAAAATATTGGGGAAGAGAAGAAAAATGGTAGCAGTAACAATACCTATTTGGATGCAATTTGTCTTGAAGAGATGAAAAGTGACATGCGAAAAAGAAAATAGTATTTTACAAGGGAATTGAATTTTATTTAATATTTGATTGGAAGAAATTAGTAAAAAACATTATTTATCTCTAAAATATTAATTTAGACTTAGATAAAGAAAATTATTACTAGTTAATCGGCATTGTTGAAAACAGGTCAACAAGGCATTGATTGAATATAAGTTCCTATTTAGTTTATTATTCATCCTATTTTTCATCGCCATTGCTTCTTCGAGCTACCTAACCCAACAAGCAACTAATCTATCCTTTTGTACCAAATCTACAAATAAACCTACCAAAATGCACTCTCACTTTCCACAACTAACTTAAACTCCAACACAATGACGCTTCTCCTCCCACAATCTCTCTTCTTCACCGCACCCACCATTGCTCCCGTCACATATTTTCAAACTCCGATCCGACTTCAGACCTTCGGCTCCTTCACGATCCGATGCACCAACCAGTTTCATCTCCAACTCCGCCAACCCGAATGCGACATCCAGAAACGCGTAGTCAGCAGTGATCTCAACTTCGACTCTATCCTTTCAGCGGTGGAGCTTTCCTGCCTGGTTTCGTCAGCGATTTTTTCTGCTGCTCTGACGGTAAATGGATCGAAGAATTGGTTGATGATGGTGAGTGGTAACAGAGTTAATGCTGTGTGGGGGGTTTTGATATTGGTAGGTGGTGTTGCGGCTGGGGTGTTGCTTCGGAGGCGGCAATGGAAGAGTATGGAAGGTGGATTGATGGAGAGGGTTGAGAAATTGGAGGATGATTTGAGGAAGACGGTGAGAGTTATTAGGATATTGTCGAGGCATGTTGAGAAATTGGGGAAAAGGCTTTGGGTTCCTAAGGAACCCATCACTCAGGTATTAATACTCTAAAATCTTTTTGGTAAATAAGTATTTGTATTAACATAATGGATTTCTTGAAGTCTGCAGATCTAGCACAGAAGAACTCTGAGGCCACAAGAGCTATAGCGGTAAAATATGAAATTTTGGAGAAAGAGATTCATGAAATTCAAAAAGTTTTACTAGCGTTACAGGTAGTTATTTATCCCTCCACAAAATGATATTTAGCCTCTGCATAGATGACAGTGTTTAAAACTGAATGGAATACAATCATATGTTATTGCTATTTAGACTTCAAAGCTATGCCTATACGTTCTTGCTGACTTGATCCTTACATTCATGTAGGAACAACAACAAAAACAATTTGATCTGATTCTCTCGCTTAAGCCGTGGGAAAGCAAACGCAAAACTCCCAAAGAGGAAGATATATTACAAACTACTAACTCAGCTGAGGATGAGGTGATAAAGCATGTGGAAGATCACCAAATCTGAATTAAGAGAAGATAGTTTAAGAAATTTTGAAGGGACAGGTCTTGGTATTCTTTATGTATACATTGAATTGTTGATTACTCGTTTATAGGTTAGGAGACAGTACACTATCGGAAACAATTAGCCAGGATAGTTTCAATTGGCTCTTTTTATTACTTGGGCATGTACTTTTTATTCATGTTTTGTATATTTCATCCTCAAAATTCATAATGCTCATGTTGTGGCTGACTCCGTTAATGTCACCCGCCATTGCACTATTTGTAATCCTGTTTATGTATGTATAACATCTTATTCAACTAACCTTCTACTTCATTCATTCTTGTTTTGAGGTACTTTAACCACATTTATTTTTCTTCACAAAACTTTACTTTAAAAAATGTTCAAGAAATTATTTTACATACATAATTTTATTCTGTTATTTTACTAAATTAATTTTTACTAAAAATATTGGCATCCAACCAAAACTCATGCCTAAAATATTTTTTGTGTGTTTGGCTTAGCGGTGGCTTTTTCTAAAATTACGGTGCATTTCCGCGTTTACCACGAAGCTACCTTTTGTAGCTTTTAAAAACCACGTTGAAAAGGCTCTGAGACGCACGTTTGGTGGCTGAAAAGTCGCTTTTTCTAAAATTACGGTGCATTTCTGCATTTGCCACGAAGCTACCTTTTGTAGCTTTTAAAAACCACGTTGAAAAGGCTCTGAGACACGTTTGGTGGCTGAAAAGCCAAACCAAACAGGCCATTTATGTTTTTCTTAATAGGATATATACGCCGAAAGTCGTGTTTTCTGTAATCATAATTTAAAATTTAATTGTCCATTTGGTTGATAGGATAAAAGACAATAAAAAATATATCTCATATTATGTTTTAATTCAATAGTTGATATAATATCTTCAAAAATTTAATTTATTATGTTTTTTTAGTTTTTTTTAATAAACATCATGTATTAAGAAAATACAAAAGAAAATTTACAAAATAGGAAATGAGACA
Organism: Vicia villosa; assembly: GCF_029867415.1. Lineage (NCBI taxonomy): Eukaryota > Viridiplantae > Streptophyta > Magnoliopsida > Fabales > Fabaceae > Vicia > Vicia villosa. Next base: position 54,332,697 of record NC_081182.1, on the reverse strand, counting down.
AGATCAAAACCTCAACTAAGGGTTTGTTTGGAAGTTAGTTTTTGGAGAAAAAAGTTTTGGAGGGTTGCACTTATATCTTTAAAAGTATGTGATATTTTTAAAAAGTTTAAAAAATATTACTACCTCTGTCTCTTTTTATAAGAGACATGTTATTTTTTATATTCATTGAATAACCAAAGTATTTGGTTGGTTTATAGACTAGATACATTGATTATTCAATGAACTTAAAAAATGAGTTGTCTTTTATAAAAAGGAATGGAGGTAGTATACTACAATAACATATAAAATCATATTGTTTTTTAATTTTTAAAGAAATATCAACCACATTTTAAGATATAGATGTAACCCTCCAAAATATTCCCCTCCAAAACACTCCAAAAATCAACTTTCAAACAGCCCCTAAGAGAATCAAAAGAAACAACATCAACACAATTGAGAAAAAGAAAATTTAGGTAAGCTTAATTTATTTCTAGCTAAATGGTGCATAATGATGATGGGGTGACCCAACCAAGTGACATCATTGAGTCACAATCTAATGAAGGCAATATTGTTAACACAATGTTTTCCTTCTCTATGAATGTGTCTCATGATACATGTCATGTCCTTAACTAGAGCCTAACAATCATGTCATCTGTTGTGAATTCCCAAGAGATTATACTTTGTGTTTTGTTTGCTAAGGTAGCAATCATGAAATTCTTTTCAATTCAAATGAACCTTCAACGCCTTTGGGGTGCACGCTCTATTGCAAAAATGACCACAAGCTTAACATAGAGAAAGTTTTATTGTTCTTCTATTATAATTTTGACAAATATTATATAATTGTTTAGTACAATCACAATTCAAATGATGCTGAAAATATAAAATCTTTGATCCGTAACCTCGTTGACTTATATACAATATCTAACACTGAATCCTTCGCACAATATCTAACACTGAATCCTTGCGAAGTCTTTACTCGAAATGAACTTAAATTTTCAAACTCCAAGAATTTGACTCTAAGTCTTTGTTGTGCAACGATCATTACTCAATCCTATTGATATCTTAAGAAGGACTTCCACTTTGGCTGTAACCTACCACACAACTTCACCAAAGTAATTCTAGAGGGAATAACCTCCTTTTTTTCCAGCTGGATTTGTCAACCCCATCCACAATCACACACAATGTGTAAACCCTTGAAAATCTCAAGAAATCTTTAAAGATTACCTTAATCACAATAATAGTCCTTCTCACAAATCTCACACCCTACCATAAGAGCTAGATCCAAACAAAAATAGATGAAGAAAGAGGTTGAAGATGAAGAATTTTGTTTGCAAAATTTAAAACAAGATTCAAAACTCTTTTGAAAGTTGAAAGAATAAGTGTGTTATGAATTTCTAAGTCAATAGTGGATGTGTATGTTTTTCAACATTGTGAATGAGTTTTAAGAAAATGAGTTTTATATGTGTTTGAGATCTAACACAAAAATAAGAGAAAAAAGTTATTTGATTCGAGTTATAAGAAAGGAGTGTGAGACGAATCAACAAATCAAGTTATTTGTGTCAATACCAAGAAATAAGAAAAATTAACTTTGTGATTCGAGTTTTGCTTTCTGTGATTCAAGTTATGTGATTCGAGTCATGAAAGCCTCTGATTCAAATCACATTTACATAACCAAATTCCAAAAGAGACAAACTATGTCTGGTTCGAATTAGATAATATGTGATTCAAATCAAACCTCTATGATTCGAGTCATGGATGTCGTGATTCGAATCATGACAATATAATTTTTGAACATTTGGTAACTGTGATTCGAGTCATGCAAGTGTGTTATTCGAATCACACTTCTAGGTTTTAATTTTTTTGCAAAATGTGAAGTGTTTTGAGAGTCCGACCTTGTCATGACTTGAACCATTCTCAATTTATTTCTTGATTCACAATCTCTACAAATTGGTTAGAAACATATTGCTCGGATAATAACCAAACACTTTGATTTATGTATGCTTAAAAATGAATTAAAAATTCAATCCTAAAATACACATTCATGTGAAGAGACTCAATAGTAAAAGAAACAAAATCAAAAACAAAAAGACAAGCAATCAAAACATAAATTCATAGGAGACAGAAACAATGCAATATAAAACTCATTTATATAAAATCTTTAAAGAGAAAAGTTACTAGAATAAAAAATAGATTTTAGAAAAATTATTAAAATTAAAATTTCATTTTAAAATTAAAAATGTTTTTTAACAATTTTCTTTTAATCTTAAATAAACACTAATAAAAGTGATTTTTTTTAATCAATAAAAACTTGATTAATTAAAAAAAGGCAAAAAGAAACAATGCAATATAAAACTCATTTATATAAAATCTTTAAAGAGAAAAGTTACTAGAATAAAAAATAGATTTTAGAAAAATTATTAAAATTAAAATTTCATTTTAAAATTAAAAATGTTTTTTTAACAATTTTCTTTTAATCTTAAATAAACACTAATAAAAGTGATTTTTTTTAATCAATAAAAACTTGATTAATTAAAAAAAGGCAAAAAGCAATCCAAGAGATCCTGCCACAAATACAAATCAAAAACTCCATTGAGGCTTCAAGTTAGAATCCCATTTAAAATTGATCCCTTAAATTAATGTCACAATATCGAATACAGATACTAAGATATAAAAAAAAAACCACAAAACAAAACACTTATCTAGGTAGCATCATCCTTGTGTCATTTTTTTCATACAATTGGTTCAAGAAAAATCACTAAGGGTAAAAAACGAAAATGGAAGAGCTACGGAAACTGGAGAAAGTACAGAGGATGGTTGAATTCATGGACTCGCGTGGCGTTTCAGTATCAAACTCCGATCACCACTGTAATCGCTTCCTGGCTAATTTCATGCTCTTTTTGTTAGAACCATGCGGAGAACTCGCCATCGACGACAAGTGCTGCTTGATTTCTGAGCTTATACCTAGGGTTAGTAACTTCTCCACGCCCTCACTGTATTTTCATCCTGTTTTTGTTATAGCGTTTGAAAATCGATTAGAGGTTTTGTTTACAGCTTTCATCTCCGTTTGTGGAGGATGCGTATCAACTCATTGTCACACAACAAGAGAACAGTGGTAATTTCATCTGTACTTGTGAATGTCATTAATATTCTGTAACTACTCATTTCAAGATTTTCATTGTTTTGCTTGTGCTCAAAAGATGAAATTGAAAAATATGCAAGTAGGATTGTAGGGAAGGGACTAATAGTTATAAGCACTTAAGGTAACAATTAGAATGGTTTAAATATATATTTGGATGTTAAAATGGATGTGGTGTTTGGAAATCATAGAAACTGAAAGGAATGGAACGGAAGGAAGAGAACGATTAGCTATTGGTTTTCCTTCCCTACGGTAGTATGTATTCCTTCCACTCAATACCAACACCTGGCATGTATAGTTAGCTATTCCTGATTTAAAACTATTCCTAGTTTTCATTCTTATGTTTTGTTGCTTGTTTCAAATTTTAAGAATTTTCTTGAATTTTTCACTGTCCATAGGTTTTGAACCAATTCTTGTTGGAAGTTCACTGCGAAGTTGCAGTCAGATGAAAGAAAACAATTTGTTGCAAAATTGTAATAAAAACATAGCCATGATCGGGCTGGATTCCATGCAAAAGGCAAATTCTACCCTTGAAGATTTTGTAAGTATATATTCCAAGAGTAATTTTTTTGATATGCTCATGGTATACTGCTATGATACTCATTAGTATTTTTTTTATCTGAATACTTATATTTTTTTTTTAATCTTGCAACTCGTTAATCATTTAAAATGGTGGAAACTAGACTTAGGTAGTTTGAACATGTAGCAAGAAGACCTGTAGACTATGTCAGAGATAGAGAAAGACCTAGAAAATTATTAAAAGATCTTGAGATTAATGAGTTGGATAGAACCATGCTTTTTGATAGAACATTATGGCATAGTTTGGTTCATCTAACTGATCTCTACAAAGTGGGATAGTGCTGGGTTGTTATTGTTGCTCCTTAATCATTTTACTCGGTGATTAATTTGGAAAATATGCTAGTAGTAGTAGTAGTTGCACTGTGGCAGCCCAACAATGGTTGGTCGCAGTGGATGTTGGCTATGATCCCAATCAAATTTTACTTGCAAATGTAGAGGTTAGAATCCTAGAGTCGTCCCTATAGAGGAGGGGGACTTACTTGACCACTTTCAACCCAATAGTTACTACCGCAACTATGATTGTGAGGGTGATTGGTCAACGGTTAAAGAAAAATGCAAAAGAAAGAACGCAGCGTGGAAATCTTCAAACTCATAAACAAACTTGATTGGTATCCTAAGAAGCCTTATTTTTCATATTTATTAATGGATGAATACAGTGCGACTTGTTTGCTTCGTTCTACAGAAATTTACAACTAGAGTAGTTTGGTAGAAGGCTTGATACAATTGCCTAGTTACGCAAAACTTGCTTTGTGATTCCAATGTTGATGTGAACTTTTTCCAGTGCAGATCATATTTTATGTTTCATGGATTGGATGTAAGCAGGCCGCAATCAGTCTTCAAATACTTACCTATTCTTTCATTCACTGAGAGCTATATTTACCAGGTACATAGATTGGTGTTTTTATTCAGCAACCCTTTTACTCATTTAAGTCAAGTATTTATGTTAAAAGTGTTGGGCTCCTAAAATGATTCTACTGTATATGTGCCTAGAAGGAAAAGATTGATAGAGTATCTCAAGCTAGATGAAATGGAAGACAAGGCAAGCTTTGAAACTAATTGGCCTTTTTAAAGATGCACTTAATAAGTTAATATGACATCATTTATAAGGACTATCATTGTTTTAGCAATTGAAATGATGGATATGCAGTGCTAACATGCTAATAGTCAAGGCATATCTTTGAATAGAAAAGTAGTAACGGTAACTGTCTTAAGCTTTGCCAGTCTAAGGACTATCATTCTAACGGCTAAAATAACACTACTTGTCATCCCCAAATAGTTTTGTGCAATGTGCATGCATCATGCACCCCGTCTCAAATGTGTTTTCCGGGGCTTGATGTTTACCCTAGGTGGTGGTAGTGGTGATGGAGCACTGACCACACTTTACTCACACATTATTTTACCGTAAAACTCATTTCAGAGAAGTCGAAGGCTAAGTAACTCTCCATGGGACATTAGAACTAATAAACGCAAAGACTCTCACGCACTCACACACCTCATATTTTAAAGTGAAAGCCATTACAATTCCTAGACATCACTACTATTTACAGCCTTGCAATGACTGTCTTTCCTTCAAGACACTCAAATTTCTATGCACTTGCTTCAGTAATTCAGACTGTGATTACTTGGCCTTACAGTTTGTTGAGGCCAGATTCTTGACTAAATGATGCATCTAGGTGATAGAAGAGGGTGACGTGGGCCATTTTTCCGCTCAAAAGCATATCTTTTAAAATAAAAAATGGTTCATAGTTTTAGTGTTACTGCTCTACAATTCCTGAAATATGTTTTTACAGTAAGTTTAAAATATGCTTTTATAAAATATGCAAAAGCTCTTATTTCTGCTAAAATTTGTGGCTGTTATGATGCAGCTGGATAAAATGAATGAGAATTTGCTGCAAACACCAAAAAGGAAATATGAGGTGATTGATTGCATTTACAGTGGCAATTTAAATCTTCATTTTTCAAGTAATAAGTTTCAACATGATTTTTAATATGCATGTAGGAAGCATCTCAAGATTTGGTTTCTTGCTTCTCGACTGACCCATTTGGACCACTTGTGACTATTTTTGAGCAAAGGGGTCTTTTGACTGAAAGGTATTAATCTGAACTCATTGCCATACTTTTCTTTGGAGTAAGTAAGATTGAGCTTAATTTGGTTCTTTGTTCTTTTTTATTATTGAGCTTAGAATATCTGAAGAGCTCAAACAAGGGGAAGAGTACTGGGCTCTTGAAAGAAAGCTCTGTCATGCACTGATTAACGAAGAAGAGGTATATTCACGTACTTTTTTCGTTCTCTTCAGAGAATCTATATACAGACTACAGAGTGCTTTAAATCTAATAATTAGTTTGCTACTCAGATTCTTATTGATGATGTGATGAAGGCTATTCATTTAAAGTCGTTTGATTATCGAGTGCTTAATCTTCTTCTCTATCAACTGCAAGGAGCTAAGGTACAACAGATATTATGCAAAAAAATGCTGCCAACATAAATTTCTGCATAATGCGACATACAAAGTATCATCTAAATATTGTCATTAGGATAATTATTTTTTTGCAAATCTGTTTTGAAGGCTGAGGAGTTGCATATGGAGTTTCTTTCAATTTCAGAGTTCTTAGTGGAAGTTTCTGATGATCTGTAAGTACTATTTTGTTTCAGTTGGTGCTGAATACCATGGTATCTCAAACATTAATTCATACCCGGGTATGAATTAATGTTTGAGATCACCCTTTTTGTATGTAGTTGTTAGACATCATTTCTTTGTCTGGTAAAACAAAACTCTTACTTAATTTTTCTGTCGCTACTTCACTGTTCAGTGTTCACGTGTCATTTCTGTGATTAAACAAACACATACAGATTTCAGTATTACTGTAGCATGTTTCAATTTTGTAAATTTTATTCAACATAATTGTTTGGTTGTGAAAATTTTGCAGGTACGACTATGAGGTGAGTTCAATAATTGAAGTTTTGTAACCACCAGCAGTCAAAATGTTGTCTGAATCTTATTTGACTAAAAGCTGCCATGCAGGATGATGTTTTAGAAAATAATTTCAATGTTTTGCGCATGTTTATCAGAATATATGGAGCTTCAACTGCCCCTGCTATGTTGGTATGTCAAACTGGTTACAAGTGGTGCATCTAATTTACACGCGTGCTTATAGAATATCCCGCACTCTTTAAATCTGTTGGTTAGCTTGTATCTTTCTGGTAAAAATTTCAAATGTATCAAGTGAACCATGGTTATTTTTATTAGTGGGAGATCAATATCCACCTTTTGTTAAAATTGCCGAGTGAAAGTGATTTTATTATATTAGGCGATTTTCCAGCACTTTTACTATATCAGGTGATTTTCCATGGTAGTTCCCATTATTAAATGGGCCAAATTTTCAATTACAGGCGAGGTGCATTACTGAGGCTGAGAGCAAGTACACCAGTTTACTGGAATTACTGGATCCGAAGCTCTCTCTGAGCTATCAGAAAAGATGTGCAGAAGCCACTAAAGAAGGTAATTTGCTTGATCCAGTCAAGGCCTTCCAGTAGTATGATTAGACCCTAAACTTTACTCAACCAAATTCTGCAGGTGGGAAGGTATCAGGCAACCCTCTTGGTACGTGGTGTATTCCAACCGTGATTCAAGATGAGGAATTGTATAGATCAAACTTGAAATCAGATACTTCATAAGTATAAACTTGTTCCGTGTCAGAGACTCACAGGTAATCATACCAATTCTAGTGTTTTCATTTCAAGCGTCTTGGTCATGCCAATGATAGAGAGCTAGAGTTGAATTCGAAAAAAAAAAAGGGTCTTGCTTACTTGTGTCCTAAGGGCACAAGTTAAAAAATTCAAAAGTAGTGTTTTATAATTGAAAAAAAGAAAACAATATTTTGACTTTTAAAAGTTGAATGCGCAGTTTTTAAGACAATTTCTATATTGAGTTGATTAACATGTGCCTTTAGAAAACAAGTTAACATTCTCAAAAAATATATTAATCGTGAAATGGCCTATGAAAGCATGAAAGTCAAAATTTTTTGATTCAATTATGATTGTTCATGGCATATTTTTATACCAAGTATTTATTTTTGCTGGTACAATTTTCTACAAATCAAAGTACTAATCTGAATAATGTAGTCTGTATCAAGCTGAACCCTAAATATAAGCATGAATGCCCCTTGGAAACAGATCAGTTGGAACCTAATGGAGGAACGAGTTGCTTAGGAATTTCCTGTAGAGGAACAAGATGTATTGACATAGTATGTAGCTGAAGAACTCTTGCAAAATGGGCTGCAACGCTGTATAAATTTCAAGCACCATATCCGCTCAACTTCAAAACATACATTGCTGGCAGATTGCATTATTATTAGGCGTTGAGACGATGATTTTCCCAGAGCATTTGTGTTCTCTAGCTTTGTATTTTAATTATGAAATGAAAGTACTGATGGGGTTGGTTGTTTTATTTATCTTTGTAGGGGTATCTCTTTGTTAATCCAAGTTGTTTTAGCATAAAAATATTGGAAGAGTAAAGTAAGCAATAAGAATGATTTCCAATTTTGGTTCCAATCTTTCATAAGATAGCCCTAAACCAAAATCTGCCATTGCTCTGCTCCCATGTAACCATGATCAACGTGTGTTAAGAGTCCCACATCGGACAATATATGGCCTAAACATGTCCTTATAAGTGGGGACAATCCTCACCCTACAAGCCGGTTTTGCAGGGATGAGTTAGGCCCAACCACACTTCTTAACATGGTATCAAGAGCCTCGTTTAAGATCCGGTGGGCCACCTTCTATGGTTTCCGCTATCGGGCCACCCACCGTTCATTTCCACGCTCCAGTTGTCTAGTCCTGGGCGTGAGGGGGTGTGTTAAGAGTCCCACATCGGATAATATATGGCCTAAACATGTCCTTATAAGTGGGGGCAATCCTCACCCTACAAGCCGGTTTTGTAGGGTTGAGTTAGGCCCAACCACATTTCTTAACAACGTGTGAACTCATGTTTTAGCTGTTATGATTTGCTCGAGTAACCTTAAAATATGAATTTGAGAAGATTGATCATATCAAATTGTTTAAACTTATACATCATTCATTTGGTTTTTGTAAATATTAATAACATTATAAAATAAACAACCAATTAGTCAATTTTTTTGACAAGTCAATTAGTCTCAGTGACTCTCATATTCTGTAGCCAAACTATACCAAAAGAAGAAATGTTGATAAAGTATTCATCAATCTATCAAATTAGTCTTTGTCAGCTAACATGATTGAATGTTTTATCTAATTAAAATTAATTTTACACCTAACTCATTTCTTAATTTCTAGTCATTAATTTTTTTTAAATAGAATAAAAAAAGTAAAATTAGAAGAGATGTAGAGAAGAGTACTCATTTTCGTCCATGTGACAAAGTAAAAAATTCATAGTTAAAATTTGAGGTAAACTTAAGAAGCTGGATATGAATCAATATAAATCCAAAAAATAAATTAGAATGCATTTATTTAATTATGATTTTACAATATTCAATTTGCTTATTCTTTTGGGTGAAAAGGTATTCAATTTGGTTTTATATATATTGCATGTGATGAGAATGTGTGAGTGACCCCATAGTACTTTCATTTTTAGTTAGAAAGGAACGTGCACGATTGTCCTTGTCTTTGGCTCGAAATACCAATGGTAAATAATTAAACTTCCAATTTTAAAATAATAACAAAAAATTCCATGAAAGAAAAAAACATGTATACTCCTATTTTACTTTTGTTTTGATAAAGATTGACACTATTTTATTTTGGTGAGTGCAAGAACCTAGAAGAAAGGAGACACAATACAATAGGGTACAAACATGGAAATACAATACAATTTTGGCATATATATCTTTTTCCTCCTCTTGTGAAAAGAATTCTTACACGTCTGGTCACTGAGTGTCACAATCCCCTCTGATTAGCTTCTCACTGTAATGTCAATAATGCAATGCAATAGCAGCTTTGGCTGTAGTTGAAAGCTGTGGAATCTCAGCAAGGAATCCCCAAATTAACCTCTAAATGGAAGCTGAGAAACCAATATAGTTCCACATACTTTCAACCTTGTTTTGTGTAACTTCTCAACTACAATAAATATAAGGGCAATATCAGCTCTTCTGATTGAAAAATTCTATAATATATTCTTACTAAACAGACTTTTTTACTCAATAAATTATTCATACTAATCCATGCACACAACACTTATCATAATGTTGCTCTATGTTAATCATTACTTTGGTTAATGGAGATAAAAAAGGAAACATAAATAAAATACTAAATTGTCCAATCCTACTATGCTTTCACTGAGTCTAACAACTCTCTTCCCTATGTGGACTAGTTGATTTGACTAACTCATATTTGAATATATTTGTACTTGTTTATCTTTCGTTGGCTGAGGAGAAATTTGGTTTATCCTATATTTGACTCTTAGTCCGTTTAAATAAACATTTTATATATTTTCAAGTGTAACCAATTGTTATATTTTCATCTAGTCTTGAGTTGTAAGTTGATACGGTGTAAAACAACAATTGTTGAGTGTAAACAATGTCATCATTGCATTGCAAAGGAGAAAAATAATCAATTGTAAATCTTGTCTCGAATTACGAATAGACAAAACAATTATTATTATTTTATGCAAATTTGATCGCTCCAAGAATAACTTTGTTATTGAAATTCTTAAGGGGTATTCTTCTATAAATAACTCTAGTTAAATCTTCAGCTCTTTACACTTGCTATGTTTTTTTCTTGATTCTTTCGTTATCTTTCTTGCTAAGTACTTCTTTTGAATCTTCTTGTCCATTTTTGGATACTTTCTTCTTTTTTCTTCAAAAGCCTAATATTTGAAAATCATATTTGCTTTTAAATCGCATTGCATATTTTCTTTCTCATCTTTGGTCCAATCATCTTCATTGTTTTTGTTCACCACAACACCATTAACTTCATGTGTGGAAACAAATATGTTCTGGACTGGGCCGACGCCTGGCCCAACTGGACTAAGGCCTAAATCTTTCTCAACCCATGGGACATTCCTCCTCGGCACGTGGCCGTAAGCACATCAGTCAGACTAAAATGCCCGTCAGACGGCCGTAAGCACGCGGCCTTCAGCCAATCGACTCCACTGACCCTCGGTCGGGCAGGATAGAACCCGAGCAACTCCACCTGCCCGACCCCAGGCAGGCGCTCCCTACGAGCACCTCCATCCACTCCTTCAGCCGAGGACCCTCCTCCTCGTAGGGTTTCTTCACTCCCAATCCTCCGAATATAGCGGAGTCTACGCACTCCCTGAAAGACCGTGTCTTCCCCTTTAACTTCAGAGTGGACTAGTTGATTTGAGTAACTCATATTTGAATATATTTGTACTCGTTTATCTTTCGTTGGCTGAGGGGAAATTTGACTGACCCTAGATTTGACTCTTAGTCAGTTTTAAACACGCTATATATTTTCAAGTGTAAACAATTGTCCACGGGTTATATTTTCATCTAGTCTTGAGTTGCAAGTTGATGCAGCGTAAAACAATAATTGTTGTGTGGGAACAATGTCATCATTACATTGCAAAAGAGAAAAGTAACCATCGTAAACCTTGTCTCGAATTACGAATAGGAAAAAAATACATTTTATGCAAATTTGATCGCTCCAACAATAACCTTGTTATTTTAATTCTTAATGGGTGTTCTTTTATAAAAATTCTAGTTGAATCTCCGGTTCTTTACATTTGTTATATTTTTTTCTTAATTCTTTCGTTATCTTTCTTGCTAAGTAGTTCTTTCGAATCTTCGTGTCTGTTTTTGAATACTTTCTTTTTCTCTCTTCAAAAGTTTGATAATTGAGAATCACATTTGCTTTCAAACCGCGTTGCACATTTTCTTTCTCATCTTTGGTCCAATCATCTTCATTGTTTTTGTTCACCACATCACCATTAACTTCATGTGTGGGAACAAATGTATTTTCTTTCACAGCCTTCTAAATGTCACGATTCACCTCCTCAATGAAGATTCCCATCTCCTCTTTCCACAAACCATTTTCTTCTCCATTAAACATGAGTATTTATTTAATAAATCACCAGAAGTCATTTTCTTCTTCTTGAGACAATTAGTCTTTAACGAGTTAGGCTATGATGCTATTTGTTGAATAAGTGTCTCCAAGCACAAGAAATGGAGGTGAATTTTGGTATCTAAAATTCGCGATTACTTTAAGATTAATTACTAAAAACAACAATTTGTGTTAGTAAAGTTAAAGATAGAGATATCAACGAAAAATGGAATCAAAGGAAAACAAAGGAAAGTACAAAAAAAAGAAAATAAATAAAGATATTTAAGAGAGTTTACACTAGAATTTATAGAGGTTCGACCGATCTTTTGGCCTAATCCTTTACTCAAGAAAAACTTCTTGACAGTTTCACTAATAATATATGTTGACTTTTATCAGGTTACGCCCACGAACCTTATTACATTGGTCTGGGAGATTTTACAAGGTTGATCTTCAAACAAAAAGTGGAACTTTTCACAAGCTTAGCTCATAAACAAAGACCAATATTTTTATCGATTGATTTCAGAAACCAAACAGAGGTTTTATCAGGATAAACTCAACAACCAACCAAGAAAAACTTTAAGAGAATCACATTATTGATAAAATAGTTGAATACTAGTACAACTAAAACCTTAGAAATGTATTTCACTCAAAAAAACATAATAATAACTTTTAGTGAAATAAGGAATAAAAAAGAGAGAGATGTTAAAATGAGAGAGAAATAGTGAGGAGGCATTCTCCTTATATAGGAGAAATGTAGTTTAAAGGAAAAAAATAATCCATGAGCTTTTTAACGTTCATAATCTATTATGCCATAGGTATAATCGATTATGTAGTGTAAAATGGAAAAAAAAATTCAAATTGCTTTGTTACTCATTGATTATCAACCCTATCAATTGATTATGAGGCGTTACAATTGAGATAATTGACTAGGCCTATTGGATAATCGATTACTCATTGTAGTTTTCACTCATAATTGATTATTTGGACTTGAAATCAATTAGTTATATGCGAAAAATATTTTTTTGGTGATTTTATCAAAGAGCGAGGATCCTCGAAAACATTTTGTAAGTGTGTGAGAGTTTTCTTAGTAACTAATGAGCTCATATAATATTTTAACAATACTCAGGTCACTCAAACACCATGTTGAACGCACGACCGACCATACGAGCTTTCACACTTGTTCTCTTTCACAATTTTGAAGCTACAAGATTCTTTGACTTTAGCATTTTATTGGAGTATTAAAACTTCTACTTCATGAGGCTTGAGATATCTTCAATATAAGTAGGGGTGAGAATAGGCTGGGCCGACTAGGCTTTACCAAGCCTGAGTCTGACCTAAAAAAAATTTCAAAGCTTAAGTCTGGCATGTGGCCTATCAAAGGCTTATTTTTAGGCCTAAGCTTGGCCTTTTTGAAGGTCTGTTTGGACTCAGAGCCTACATAAAAGCCTATTTTATTTGAGCATTTATAAATAAGAAATTTAACTAGTGTTTAAATAGACTAATAAATTAAAAGATCAACAAGACTAAATGCTTATTTGCGTTGACTTATTCAAGTTTACTTATTAATATAAAAAATTTGATACTATTTATTTGAGAGAACTTAAGAAAACATCTTATACATTGTTCATAAAGTTTTTGCACTTTATTCTCATTCGTTCATCAAAATGACTAAGCTTGATTTTTGTATTTTAATTCAAAGTATGAATACAATATTATAATAATAATAATTAAATTATTAATATATATTTAAATAGGCTAGCCTACTAGGCTTAAAAGGATTTTTGTATGGCTTGTGGCCTAGCCTTTTTAGCTAAATAGGCTTTTAAAAAAGCCCAAGCCTTTTCTATTTGAAAAAAAAGCCTGGCCTGGGCTTGTGTAGGCTAGGCCGTAGGCCCCTGTTAGTCGGTCTGGCCTATTCCCACCCCTAAATATAAGAAACATTATCATAGACAACTAGAGAGATATCACCAAGGATCAACATGATCAAGCAAATAATCAACCAACATGATTCCAACGAATATCAAAGTCGTCATCAAAACCATTATGATCGCTCAAATGATCAAGACATCATTAGTTGTAGTACCTGCAAGCACATAGATCCACAACATCATGGGGGCTAAATGCAAATTAGACAGTTGTAATATCAAGTCTGATGATTCCAACATTCTTAGTATTTGGATCAAACATATCATAATATGTAATGTTTCATGCCCTATCATTGGCAATGCCAATGATGTCTTGATAAATCATGTCTCTTTCCTTGTCTTCCTTATGGGGGGAAATTATCGGTGGTTTTTGGTTCATCACCTTATAATTAACCACCCATTGTCCCACAAGAACTTTAGTCGGGGGTTTAATGAATTTTGTGTGTTATCAAGTCACAATTGTCTTTGACTAATATTTTTAAAGGTGACTTGTCTCCATATGGTAATATTTCTCACATGTTTCCCTCCTTTTAAAATATGTTCATTGTTAATCTTGGGCAAATTCAATTGTTCATTAGTCAAAATGCATGCTTGATTTTCCCCAATGACAAAGTGGGTTTTATTATGTATCTAGATACCTGGTTGCACTATAGTGACTGATACAAAACATATTGAAACTTTTTCTCTGATCAAAGACAAACTCAAATTATTTGATATTTTCTACTATGGAAGCTAATCTATTTAGTTTGTTGCATTATATCCTTACCAATTTGTCACGTAGATAAGGTTACATGTCATCAATGAACATTGAGGCTTACTTAGCGTCAAGAAATTAGATATAAATTTCCATGTCTTTTCCCTAAACCCTTATATAAAGTCCCCAACTGATTCATTTATTTGTGGTTTCAAATTCATGAAATTTACTACCTTAACATGGGGTTAAGTCCGGTATAACCTCTCTTGGAAACACTTTTTTGCATGCTCGTTTATTTATAGAGTTTGGTAGAATATGAGAATACCAGATAAACCGTGTTCTTGTAAAAGATAAGGGGAACTTGTTAAATTCGTTCTAGAGTTCCTCACCGACCCATGCAATGAATCTTCTTATATGCTCTATTGTCGACTCTATATGTTTCCAATAAAAGACAGAGAAGTCAACCCCAATCACTCAAGTTATGACTTCATATACATATACATGTCCATGGGTTTCAGTATTGATTATGTCAATTATGAGGTTGAGATCCAAGATATTATGCCTCAACTGAAGCTGGTTGTCCCCACATATTGTTCGGAGGATGGTGGAAACCTTTACTAAAAATAAGCCTTGGGGAGAGTATTACTCGATTGTTGATCTTCGTTCATCTTATATGTGTATGTCGAAAGAATTATGAGTATAATTGGTAGGTTATATTGTTAAAGTGTATTAGTAATCCACAGTTGTTCACAAACATAACCACCAATTTGTCTTGATTCTATTAAACCTACTAATGTAAATAATGGTACACAAGTCTTAGAAGATATGTTATATAATTATCCTATAAATCTTATAAATAACATCATAGATGTGTAAGTATGATAGACAATTTAAGAGAGGGTGAATTATATTTGTTGGATTTTTCTTTGTTTTTATACAAAGTTTCTTATCTCATAATTTTTCTAGAAATGAGTGATAGTGTTTATTTTGAATTTTGAATGTAAAGGATAAAAAATTAAAAGAAAGAATGTAAAAGATACACAAGATTTATACTAGTTCCCCTTATCAATCAAGTGTACATCTAGTCTCTCTTCTCTTTAAAGGATATTCCACTCTGTTTAGATATTTGTACAAGTCTTCAACAAGACCTCATTACAATATTTTAATACACAAACAAACACCAAATCCTATAGTGGAATTTGAGTCTCCCATTTTCAAAGAACCTTTTTCACAATCACCAAACACTATGATGAAACAAGTCACACTTGATTTCATAGAGAAATAAAGAACTTATGTCAACTATTTAATAGTTAGATTCATATTTTGATTGATGATTCTTATTAATATTACAATTCGAATGTATATTACATAATTTCTTAGATTATGTTCTAGTTTTAAAACTTTTATGATTTATGAAAGTTTACAAATATCAAACTATTTTGAAAAACAATGTTTCTTGAAAATGATCTTTGAATTGTTTAAATGGTGGTGTGAAAGTTGGTATTTTGTTTTCAATGTTAAACCACCATTTATACGCACTTTGAAACCTCTATGAATGGATGCATAAGTTTGAAAAAGTTCCATGAAGCATTGTCAATTAAAAATATAATTCTGGTTCATGTAAAAACACATTGGTTCAGATGGTAGTCGACCACCACTTTGCAAATTTCATATTTTTTGAAAAAATATCACTAGTAGTTGAATACCAACTTTTGGTAGTTGACTACCACTTTCTTGACAGCACTAAAAACAATTTTTTAAGGCTCAACTTCAATGGTTTTTATGCGATAACTTTAAAAAAAATTATGTTAAGTTTGAGTGATATTTTATGAGCTTTTAAGTAATATAAAAGATGAATGATGATATATAAAGATAAAGTAATCTTAACTTTGTTTAATGATGATTTTGGCCACTTTGTCATGATCGATTGTTCTCTTCATCTTTATCATTCATTGTGTTCATCTTTTTCTTCTTTCATGATCATTGTTGATTTTCTCTTTTACTTCTTTTGTTGATGTATTTGTCTTCATCAAAATCCTAACCAAGATAAAGGATAGGCTCTTCTTCACAGGATGTTGAGTAGAGTAATCTACAATTGATCTTTTCATTCATGTCAATGGGTTAAACATGTGCCTTCCAAGATATGATGTGTTGTTCTTCTATAGAGCATTGGTGAAAGGCGAAAGTAGCAACATGCCAAATATTATTTTTGTTTCATGTAGCCTTCTTATCCTATGTAATTGTCAAAATTGAATGTTAGATTGGTTAAATATATCATTTGCCGTTAGGTTTCTCACAAGGTTACTTGTGGCAAAAGTACTAGACTAAAATTTGAAAGGAATAAAAGGTACATGTTGTATAGGAGTCAGGTGATTTTGTGGAGGTCATGTGGTTGCAACGATCATTTAATTTTGAGTTAGAACATTGACGTAACTTTGATTCCCTTGAAACCATTTGATTTGGAAGTTGAGTTAGTTATCACCATAATTGAGTCGTTTGACCTCCAACTCCCCCAGACTTGTTGAAACTTATCGTGAACCTTGGATTTGATAAGGTCAACTAGTTATTTATGAGACAAATTTATTGTGGAGTTTGAAAGTTAGTCGATTTATTGGTTCATAACTCTTAAATGAGTTCCCTTGCCTATGAGTTCCTTAACTCTTCCAAAGAGTGTAAGTACAAATGAAATAGTATTTGGAGCTACTAAATTAATAAATGGATAAAATAAAACAAAAACAATAAAGAGTTAAAAAAGGTATTTTGCTGATTGTGTGTTGAAAAAATTTATAATTAGAGCATCTATAGGAAAACACTAATTTAACTAGTCAAAACGATGTGACCTACATAATTCAGTCTTGCTCGGCTAATTATACCGGTAGTGCGTGATTTTCCCCCTATTGAAGTTACGCATAACCTCATATTCAATTTGTCTAGTTTCCTTAAGCCAAATTGTCTAGTTTCCTTGAGCTCTGATTGAGTTTAACACATTCTCCCTTTTATAAATCTTAATAATTTTAAAATAAATAAAAATTGGCTAACTCCATTTGATATTTTCTTTACTCTGTCTAACATTCTTTCAAGTGAGAGGACACTCATCTAGTTTTAAATTCAAATGTTTGCCAATTTCAATTAACAAAGTTTTTCATTCTCATGCCTAAAAATACAAACTTCAAATTTCATCTTGCAAGATTCTGTAGACCCGAACAGTAAATAATGATTCTTAAAAACACTAAACCTCAAAAATCAGTTATTTGTCTCTATGCATAAAGAAAGGCAATAATCGTTATGACATGTACTAACAGATCACATGATATTAAGTACAATCTCACATGAGAGTATTAGATGATCTGCAGGAGTTCCATATATGAAGTAATAAATACTTGTCGGCATGTATCACTCTCTGCATAAAGTAGTTGTTAAACTTTTCCATAAATATAGCTTTGTTGGATGAATCTTGTTTTAGGCTAATAAACAAACAAGACAGCAATTCATAATTCATTTTCTACACCAGTTTTGTACTACCCTTTGCATCAGCTGCCATAATCACATACACAACTCTCATAATTGTTAAATGCACTTCTTTTTTGAGAGTCATTTTTGTCTCTTTTGTTTAAACCACATTCAAATGTTTGGTTATAAGGGTTATTTATTTATAAATATATATCTTATTTGACTGATTTTATAACTTACAATATATAGTATAATATATATAATTTAAAAAAAAACTAATTCTTTTTTTCTTAATAATAAACTTTACAAAAATATTACCAATTGTTTGACAAATATGATACTATCACCACATTATGATATACGTTCTCTTGGAACCCTTTGCAACTTTTGCAAATTTCTAGAGGTATTTAATTAGTATTTATTTATAAATATATTTTTCATAAATATGATGCACATGATAATTAATTAATAATGTCATATAAATTATATATATTTACAAATATTAATTACAATAACAAATTTTACACAATCAAAAGGACGCCTGAAGCCATGATATTATCATCTAAAAGAGATTTTTTAAAATGAATGTAAACAACTTAGTTTTGCTATATGTTGATTTGTTTATGATTTTTAATATTTTATTCAAATTTACAATAAAATGGGAATAGACAAAAATCTACATGACACGATTAAAATGTTCATTTCTTTTCGCCGAAACAAATCTCAAATGTCATAGAATTATCTAGGATAGACGTCATTCGTCTAGTATGACTTACCATAGACGTATCAAGCACAAGTTTATATGTAGTTTCCACTCCTACAAACTCATATCATATTTCAATCTCGCAGGATCTCAATTTCGATCCCATGTTAAATATCTCTCTCTCTCTCTCTCTCTCCCTTCCTCCCTCGAAGATATTAGTACTCAAAATGGCTAAGGATACACCCACTCAAAGGTATTTGTTATTCCTTCTGGTCATATTAATAAGAGAAAATTTATAACTTTTTAAATTAATTGAATAATAAATATATTTAGTCCATAATACAGTTCAAATTTATTTATTATTTAATAAATTTAAAAAAGAAATTTTTTCTTATAAATGAAACTAGAGGTAGTAATACTCAAAATGACTAGCCTGTGGCCGTGACTATATTTTTTTCCATTGTATTTATCATTGTGTGTATTAAGCACAAATTGGTTGTACGACAAAATACAATTTTTAAATAAAATATTAAGATTTGGAAGAATTTGAGAAAATTTTAAGAAAAAAAAATTCAAATAACCATGTTTAATAAATAAATTACACCAAAAACCATGTTTTCGGCAAAATTACGCATATGACCAGGTTTCAGAGGCGGACTCCACATAGGAGCCACCCCAGGTGGCGCCAATGCCCATTTCCTCATAACCTATGCGCCACCCAGGGTGGCATCAATGTATATTTTGGACTTTTTAGCCACCTAGGGTGGCGCCTATGTATATATATATATATATATTTTTTTTTTTTGTTTTTTTTTTTAATTGTTTATATACTATTTTTTTTTTAAAATTTTTTTTATTTATTAATAAAATTGTTTTTAATATAAATATACATGATTAAAAGTATGTTTTGTTTTTTTTATTTATTAATAAAATTGTTTTAACAATTAAATAAATAATGAAACACCACATGTCATTCATTCCAAACATTACAAATACAAGAAATGCAGAAACAACATTACAAATACGGTCATACAGTTCAAACATTACAAATACGGTAAAAAAAAGAAAATTTATAAAACATGGATATTATGCTATTCACCACCCCTCCGACCACGACCCCTCCGACCCGGAGCCGGACCATGACCCCTCTCACCGCCAGTTCCGCAATCTGGAACTGTTCGATTCCGGTTGGAAGGTTCTCGACGAGCCACTTCTCCACGACCCCCCCTATTCCTTGGTTGTTCTTGTTGTGTCTGGGTAGGTGGTCCTCGGATTAGCCCCTCCATGCGCTCATTGGACATGTATTCTTGTATGTTGCTGTCAAATAGTCGGGTCCCCATGCCCTCAAAGATTTGTCTTGGCGGTGGAGTTGCGTCACATGGTCGGTAAAACCCAGCGCTTGATTGACCTTGAAAAAATGGCATTGTTTGTTGGGGTGTGGTGTACCCATATTGTTGGTGTTGTGGAAATTGGGGTGTGGGGTATCCATGTTGTTGGTACTGTGACGATTGAGTGGTCATTTGCTCGTTTGGGTCGTAATTGTCATCTAGACCCATGTCGGGGCTGGGTTGCCTATTGTAGCTGGAGGGGCCGGCGTCGCCGTGTTGTTGGGTGAAGGCCCATGATTGTTGCTGGATGGGTTGCCTAGTGGAGGAGGAGGGGCCGGCGTCGTAGTGTTGTTGGGTGAAGCCCCACGATTGTTGTTGGACGGGTAGCCTAGTGGAGGGGTCAGCGTCACGGAGTTGTTGGGTGAAGCCCCATGATTGTTGTTGGATGGGTTGACTTTGGTAGGGCGTTGTTGGTGTTGTTTGATATTCCTCATGGTCAGGTTGTTCGGATGTTTGGCGTTGTCGGCGTTGTTGGCGTTGTTGGGGTGGTTGTTGGGGTGGTTGTTGTGCGTATTGTTGGGGTGGTTGTTGTGCGTGTTGTTGTTGGCGGGGGTCGTGTAGGTAGTAGGGGTCTGACACATACATATCGGGGGTTGTGACTGTTCTATACCAAGCAAGGTATCCCGCGGTTGGAAACATGGGGAGTTGGGCAACATGGAATTGTAGCAGACGGCTGCGACGTTGCTTCCACATCTCACAAAATTCAGGTGCGAATGTACGATAATCTGCGTGGTCCCATTGATTGTTAACTCTTTTAATATGCCAGCGACCCAAATCAGTGGGGGGATCCGGGATCGGTTGATGCATGCCAAACTGCAGTCTCACACGGTCAGATTGGTGCATCTCCACGACGTTGAACCTTATTATCGGTACTACTGCAGTCCAAACTTCCCGGTCACTCTCGTTTGGCTCATAGTCCAGCAACAAGTATGGTCTCCAATTAAACTGCGTAGGAGAAAAAATAACATATTATTAAAAAACATGATGAATTGTAATACATCTATATGATCATATAAAAGTTTAGGGGTAATACATCTTCAGCTCGGAGGTGATCAATTAGGTCCCGATACAAAACAACACTCCCCCTCGGATTCTTACTGTAATCCAATTTAGGACCACAGAACCTAAGAAAAAAGAGCAAAAATGTTATTTCAGATTTTTATGTAAAAGAGAGTTAGCGTTCAAGGAATAGCGTTGAAAAAGAGAAAAAGACGTACCTTGTTGCATAAGGGAACGTGTAGTTGTTCCTGCCTGCAGGGGACAGCGTCGGCATTCTCCACCAACCCCATACTTGTAGGAGGAACGCACATCCATAGAAGGTGCACTTCTCGGCAACCGCGTTCTTACAAAGAGACTGGTATAACATCGCCAAAACGGAGGACCCCCAACTATATTTCCTAATCTTGCTAATACTATCAAATTTACTTAAATAGAAAAAGTTGACAGTGTTACCTGTCGACTCCGGGAATAAAAGTTTACCAAACATCAGCATTATATAGACCTTAGTCATTAACCAAACATGCTCCTCGGTAGAGTTGTCCATAAAGACGAGTTCATCATAGTAAGCTCTAAGTGAGACCAGACTGATACCCTGGCCTCTTGAACCTTGAGTAGGCACAACTAGATCTCTTCCCAACACTCTCTCACACATTGAATTAGCATGTTGAACAGATCCATTAACAGCCTTGCCATCAATGGGCAGACCAAGTAACATATAAACATCCTCTAGAGTAACAGTACACTCACCTATTGGAAGATGAAACGTGTGGGTTTCAGGCCTCCATCGCTCTTGTAAGGCAAGGATGAATTTTCTGTCTATGGTGTTGTTGCTGACTTTTATGATATGTCCGAAGCCACATGCTTGGAGATTCGGAATAATCCTCTCGTCGGGTTCAACATAAGCGTGAGAACGTGTACGGAATCGGTCAACAGCCTAAGAACCACAAATAAATCGATTAAACTGGATATCATATACGCATAGATGTTTAGAAATAAATAAGTATAAACTTACATAGGTCGCCAAATTCGCTCTAGTTCCTCTGTGTGTTTCACCCATGGTAAGAAGTTGTTGTTGAGCCATTTTCAAGAACTCTTTAAGTTTTCTGCGGATTTGAAAATGCAAAGTGGTTTTTTGAAGAAGAAGAATATATGTTGGTGAAAAGAAAGCAAGTCTATGAGAGTATTTATAGAGGGTTGGTGGTTGCTGATGTTAAGTGCATGAGGGCCAAGTGGTGAGCATGCATGTGATACAGATATCAAAGTGATAAAGATGGGTTCACATGCATTCTGTGTTGAAATGACCATGCATTCCCGTGTTTTGTGCTGACTTTGTCTAAGCATGCATGCATTAATTGTTTCTGGCAGAATAGACTAGGCCTGCATCCCGTGTTCGGTGCTGAATTGTCTAGGCATGCATGCATACAGTATTTCGATGCAGGTAGATCACATGCTGGCGGATCAGATTAGGGTTTTGGAAGTGGGGACCCTTAGACAAAATTAGGGCAAAAAAAAACAAAAAAAAAAAGAAATAGCACTAATGCGCCACCCCAGGTGGCGCCATGCTGGGAACTTTTGGTCTAATGCGCCACCCCAGGTGGCGCCTACATGGTTCTGTTGCTTTTTCTTTTTTTGAAAATTTAGGGTTAGGGTTTGGTTAGGGTTTTCTATGTTTTTTTTTTATTTTTAGGGTTTAGGGTTTTCTAGTTGCTGTGTCACCGAAAATAATTAGCATACAGTCTTCGCATGTGATTGTACAGTGTACACTGCTCAGTATGGTTGTGTCTGGTCAAGTCGGCAAAACTGTAGTTCACCAGGTGTCAAGCACACCTCAAATCAAATCAACTCAGGCATTCATTTTCCGTCAACTTTATTCGCATGTGATTGTACAGTATGCACTGCTCAGTGTGGTTGTGTCTGGTCAAGTCGACTGTGCGGTTGTGCAGCAGTGTCATCCATACCTCAAATCAACTGTGCAGCAGTCTGGGGTGCAGCAGTGCAGCAGTTCACCAGTTCACGGCTCATTACGCATGTGATTGTACATTATTCGCCTTCATAATTGTCATCACTCAATGATCGTCTACATAAAGGAAGCCTCTAATGTGGAAAGAAACACAACTCATTACACATCTCATTTCACATCTGAAATAACACTCTCTACCCACTCAACAATGGCCCCTCCACAATACATTATCAACGCTCATGTTTTTGGCGAGACATATGATAACGAAGAAGTTGGTTTTCTGTTTAGAAACACCGAGGTTAAACGATTTTGTTTAAGCAGAAAAGCAAATTTCAATTACTTCAAACAGAGATTAGAGACAAAGCTTGCGTTGGGTGATGTATCCCAAATTTTTTACCAATATCGATTTCTTCGTGGGGACAACCCGGTCAAGTTTATCCAAGTTGAGATCAAAGACGATGAAGACATGCAGAATATGTTTGCCAATCATGAGTATTCTGGTTACGAATGCATAGAACTGTATGTTACTCTACCAGAAGTTCAACCCACACAGATGGTTGAGTCACAGGTCATTGATGCACTTGGAGACGAGCAAGCAGAGGTCGACGTTGTAGATGAAGAAGAAGCACCGGAAATAGAAGTTGATGACCTGGTAAACGAGGAAAGTGAAGATGAACCGGAAGTTGTTGTACCACGAGATCAAGTGCATATGCCTCCAGTGCACATGAGGAACCTGAATTTTGATGGGGATGACGAACCATCGACTGATATTTTCTATGATCCATACACCCAAACAGATCAACGGTTAAAAGTAGGAGACAGATTTCGTTCTAAGGAGGCATGTATCATGGCGATAAAAAGATTTCATATGGCAAACAATGTTGATTTTAGAGTTGATCGCGCCAATGTCGAAAGGTACAAAATTTACTGTAGTAACACTGATTGTGGATTCAGGTTGCATGCATCATACAGGAAGAGAAGTGACTCATGGCTTATAGGATATATTTCCCAAGATCACACATGTATTAACACAAATGTATCACAAGATCACCGTAAGCTCAGTTATGACATCATTTGTCACGAAATCTTGCCTCTAGTTGAAAAAGATCCATCGTTAAAGGTGAAAACGATAATCTCTCATATCGTTGCAACGTACAACTACACTCCGTCTTATAGAAAGGCGTGGCTGGCGAAGACCAAGGCGATCGAAGTTGTGTATGGAAATTGGGAGGATTCGTATAAACGACTCCCACATTTCTTATATGCGCTTCAAATTTATGCTCCTGGAACTGTTACTATTTTAGAGACCCTTCCGGCGCAATCTCCAGACGGAACATCACTTCAAGGAAATGTGATATTCCACAGGCTCTTCTGGGCTTTCCGCCCATGTGTACAAGGATTTTCATATTGCAAACCAATTCTTCAAATAGATGGAACTTGGTTGTACGGAAAATATAAAGGCACCATGTTGATGGATGTGGCTCAAGACGGAAATAGTAACATCTTTCCTGTTGCTTTCGCTCTTGTGGAAGGAGAAACTGCTGGAGGTTGGGGTTTCTTTCTCAGAAATCTTCGGACACACGTTGCCCCCCAACCTGGACTTTGCCTGATTTCGGACAGACATGCTGCCATCGAGAGTGCGTACAACAATCCAGCAAACGGGTGGCAAAACCCTACATCAACGCATGTTTACTGTATTCGACACATCGCACAAAATTTCATGCGGGAGATAAAGGACAGGGCTCTTCGGAAGACTCTTGTCAATGCCGGATATGCGTTGACTCAACCAACGTTCCAATATTATCGACATGAAATTGTAGCGGCAAATCCAGATGCAGGCAGATGGGTAGACAACCTTGCTAGAGAGAAATGGACCAGATCATACGACAACGGGAAGCGATGGGGGCACATGACTACGAATCTTGTGGAATCTATGAACGGGGTGTTTAAGGGCATCAGACACCTTCCGATTACTGCCTTGGTGGAAGCAACATACTATAGGATGGCTTCTCTTTTCGCAAGAAGAGGTGAGCGTTGGAATGCAGTTATAGAATCCGGACAATTATGGAGCGAAACATGCGTCAAATTCATGAAAGAGCAATCTGCCAAAGCCAACAGCCACATTGTGACATCTTTCGATCGATTCAACCGGACCTTCAGTGTTAAAGAAACGATTGACCATAACGAGGGCCTTCCGAGACAACAATACAGGGTTCTTATAGATGAAGGGTGGTGCGATTGTGGAAAGTTTCAAGCCTTTTGGATGCCATGCGCATCAAGATCCGTTAGCACTTTTATCTCCCATTTACAAGGCAGAAACCTTGCTCGGGGTGTACAACAACTCATTTCAAGTGATGGCAAAGGAGGATTATTGGCCTACGTATGAAGGGGACGTGGTTTGGCATAATGATAACATGCGGAGAAAGAAAAGAGGTCGCCCGAACAGCACCCGGATCACAACCGAGATGGATCATGAGAAAATGGTACGAAAGTGTAGCATATGTCGTGAAGTCGGGCACAATAAAAATACCTGTCCTAACCGTGGATCAAATTCCACCAACAATTAGTTGTATGTCATTTATATTTTGTATCTGTATTTTTATTGACAATGTTTTTGTATTTGTATTAGTATTCGTATTTGTATTTGTATTTGTATTTATATTTGTATTTGTATTTCTATTTCTATTGGTTATGTATTTGTATTATCCTTTATTAAATCAACTAGTTATGTCTTTGTCTCGTTGTGAAATTGTCTTCATGGCCCATACTGCCACTCTTTATTTTGGACAGTCAGTCAAATACGCATGCTTTCGTCTAGTCCCATCAAGTCAGTCATTGATCAGTGTGTCTGCATTTATCATACATGTTAGGCGTGCTTGTAAACAGTACGCAACATCATTAATTTTTTCTACAAACTACTATTATAAATTAGGGGCTCCTATGGTTGAGTTTACACACAGATACACAAACTCCAAATACCAAACAATCACACAAACACAACCATGCCTCGCCGGACAACCATTAGGCCAGATGGATGTCACCGGACAACAGAGTTGCCGCCCCGAAGATCAACATGGCGTGCCGAACCTGAACCGGAGTATTGCAGAAGGAACGGACATGTCATATTCTCCGCCGTCAAACCTCCCATGCCGGTTATGTTTTGGAATATCTCTTCCGTCGAGCAGCTCAAGAGGACTCTCCTGAGATTTGTAGAGGGGGAGTACGAGGCCGGCGAACAGATAAGAAGCATCAAGAGGCTTAAAACAAGGGCTGATGATGTGACTGGAGCAACGATAACTTTCTGGGATAACGTGGAATACGACATTGATGTCATTCAAATGATGCATGGACCTAATGACATTGTTTTAACCGTGGTGATTTCTTAGATGTTTTACTTTATCTTTTTCTGTTGGTTATTTTCTATGTACCTTTTAATTAATGAATGAACTACTTTTTTTCGTGGACGCTCGAGTTAGCTGATTCACTGATTTTATCTGTTGCAATTTAATATATATATTTTTTTAATACTTTAAAATAAAAACAATTTTATTAATAAATAAAAAAAACAAAATATAATTTATTTATTTATGTTAAAAACAATTTTTTTTAATAAATAAAAAAATTTTTAAAAAAAATAGTATATAAACAATTAAAAAAAAAACAAAAAAAAAATAAAAAAAATATATATATATATATGTACATAGGCGCCACCCTAGGTGGCTAAAAATGAAAAAATGTACATTGATGCCACCCTGGGTGGCGCATAGGTTAGGGAGTTTTGGTCATTGGCACCACCTGAGGTGGCTCCTATGTGGAGATCACCTCTGAAACTTGGTCATACAGGTAATTTTTCCGAAAAGATGGTTTTTGGTGTAAATAAATTATTAAATATGGTTATTTGGATTTTTTTTTTCAAATTTTAAAACCAAATTAAATAAGATTTGAAAATTCAAACAAAAATGTGTCGAAAATGATTTTTTGAAAATGAACATCATTATTAAAATTTTGAGTTTTTCAAAAATATATGGGAGGTGTAGAATAAATTTCCCAATAAATTATATTTTCAATAAAAAAAATATTAGTACTAGAAACATGTTTCCTATAAAATACCGCATTTTAAGAGACGGATTGAACAATCACCTCCAATAAATTCTAGTTTTAACAACAACTTGTCATTTAGTGATGTTGCATTTTATTTACCCCAACTCATACATACAAATAATCCTTTCACTCTCGAACTACTAATGCAACCAAAGAGTCCTTCATACTGCTTTGGATTCTCCCTATTTGTTTACCTTTATTGAATCGTTCCTTTCACTTTTCTGCCAACACTCTGCACTCTCTCTCTCTCCCTCTCTCCACCACACTATCCCTCCATAACTAGAAAAAATAAAACCATTCATTACTCAGAACTAGAAATAATGACAAACTTTTCATTCTTGGTCTACTTTGACAACGAGAACAAAAATATTATTCAATTTTGACTTCTTTTATTTATTTATTTATTATCTGTATAATTTTTTTGAAATTTTTGTCACATTACAACTGGCATGAGGAATATATCTTAGTTAAGTTGCATTTAATTTTCCAACTTATTTTTTTTGAGTTAGATGGGGAATGACTTCAACAACTGACATGATATATGCTTCCATGGCTTCACTTATTTCATATCAAAACTCAACCACTATCCTATTTTTACTTCACCTTCTGCTTCTTCCAGTTTCTTGCTTCTACCAATCACAATCTGCAATTCCTCCAAGGGTATGCTTTTCTACATGGTTTTGGCAGAATATCAGCAATCTGTCACCGCGATACTTTAATTTCTGTCAATATCGCGGTGACTTTCTGATATTCTGCCAAACTCATAGGATATTATGTTACAAGAGTAATTGTGATTTCGTCAAACTCACAGGATATATTATGTGTGCAGGGATTATTATTTGAGGAGAAAAACAGGTTAGGTTCAGCTCCACCTACATGTCACAACAAGTGTAACCAATGTCATCCATGCATGGCTGTACAAGTTCCAAGCCATGAACATGCTCAACCAGGTCATACTCATAGTGCTGCTTCAAGTCCTGCCATGGAAGGTGGTGGATTCTTTCTACAAGATAGTGGTAATAACAGGTACTCAAATTACAAGCCATTGAGTTGGAAGTGCCACTGTGGTGGCCACTTTTTCAATCCTTAGAAGAACTGCTTGCTTATCTTTGATTTCATCAATGGAAAATATTATTGTAAAATTGAAAATCTTCCTTTTTTTCTTCTTTTGATTTTGTTTATTTTTAATTTATTGGACTAAATTATTGCGTCAGTATATTGGTTGTATACATTGGAGTTTGATATAATTGTACAAAGTTTGTTACGGACCTGAAATATTATCTCTCATGTTATTAGAAATTATTAATTTGATAGTTTATGAATTTTGATTGGAAATTTTGTGTATTCTCTTTTAGTTTTACAATGATTATTTTTTCTGGTGTGTCATGATCTTGAAAACTCATCATCTTCATGGATATTTGCTTGGTTCGCATGTCGAAGTTTTCATGGACCACCACTTACATATAAGTGTGAAAAACTTTTACAGATCAATAATAATGGTTTGTTTGTTTGTTTCTGTCTGAAAACTTGGACCGGACCATTTAATGTATCTAACATATTTAAATTGTATTTTATCAATATTTTTTTAAAGATTCTCCAACATAATAATCCAAACAATGCATTAAATTGTTGAAGACATTTAGGGCTGGAAATGAGTCGAGTCGAGTCGAACTCGCCTCAGCTCAGTTCGACTCGTTAAGAATTGGCCGAGTTCGAGTTCGAGTTCGAGTTTAAGACGAACTTTTTTTTCAGCTCAAACTCGACTCGTTAAGAATTGGCCGAGTTTGAGTTCGAGTTCGAGTTTTTCACGAACTTTTTTTCAGCTCAAACTCGACTTGTTAGAAGCTCACGAACATCTCGGTTCAACTCGTTAGATTAATCTTGTTAGGTTCAACTCGCTTATTTCACGGACTTAAAAGTAATTTTTTAAAGTCTACTTTTATATATATATATATATATATATATATATATATATTTGACATTTTAAATTAATATTTTTTAAATAAAAAATATAGAAATAGAATAAAAGTTATAAGATTGGAATGTATACGATGTTAATTTTATTTGTATAATTATTTTTAGAAATATTTTTCTCACTTGAGATTATAAATTATCAATTATAACCGTTAGATTAAAATAAAATATTATACTAAGATTTAGAGCAAATCTTCAAACCTACTCTTAAGGACAATATAATCTATCTGATATATAATCGAGTTGACTCGTGAACCTAACGAATCGAACTATGTATAGTTCAAGTTCAGCTCATTTAGTTAACGAACTTAATTTTTAGCTCATACTCAGCTCATTTGGTTCATGAACCTAGTTCAACAATTTAATTTTCGAATCGAATTTCGAACTATTTTCGAGTTAGTGTGGTTCATTGCCAGCCCTAAAGACATTGAAATATTTAAAAAGTAAGGGTAGATTTAGAATAGTAACATTAAATGTAATATTTATAAAAGATTTGTGTTTATATTTAAGTCGATTGTTTTTTTCTTCTTCTTTATATATGAAATGAAATCGGAGGAAGTATGTCACTAATTGGATTGATGCCCACACCATGGTAAATTTCTTGAATAAGAGCATCTTCCCTAAGTTTAGAGTCCATAAAGTGTTGAGTAGCAATAGAGTGAAACATTTTATAACAAGTATTTGGATAATCTCTTGACCAAATACAATGTTAAGCATAAGGTTGTCCCTCCTTACCATCCTCAAACAAGTGAGAAAGTGAAAGTGTTAAATAGACAATTGAATCAAATACTTGAAAAGGGGTGGGTGGGATAACTCTTGGCACTTGTTAGTTGAGTTAAGGAAGCTGTTGGTTCAGGGTTCAATACCTGACAGTAGCATTTATTTGTAAACAGGTTGCTGATAATTTATAAATCAACAACTTTTTGAAAAGAAAAAAAATACAAAGACTGGTACTAATGATGCATTGTAGGAATATAGGACAATTATCAAAACTCATATCGGTTTGTTTTCATATAAATTTGGTTATGGTAAAGTGTGACATCTCTTAGTTGAGTTAGAACACAAATTTTATTGGATAGTAAAGTTACTTAACTTTGATGCAAACAATCCTTGAGAGTGTGCTCCTCTTAAGGTTCTGAGTTCGAATTCTACTAGATGTTAACAATTCTTGTGTTGGGTCAGTCCATACAGAGTTTTACTCTAGCTTTAAATGAGCTCCCGCTAATAGACAGTGGAATTGGTCCTCTTGGATTAGATGGTTGCAAGATCGGATACCAAGATTTAAAAAAAAACAAGATTTTGTTAAAGTGCATGACTTATAAGAGATGAAATTTATGGCTAATGAAAATGTGATAACTCATAAGGATGAGACAAATAGGTATCATGATAAGCACATAATGAGAGTTTTATCCAAGAAAACAAGTATTGTTTTTCAATTCAAGATTGAAATTATTCACTAAAAAACTGAAGTCCGAGTAGTTTGGTCTGTTTGTCGTAAATGAAGTCTCTCTTCATGGATCGGTTGAATTACAAGAGTTTAGAAGTAGCAACACTTTTAAGGTAAATGGGCAAAGATTGAAAGTTTTCATGGATCGGTTGAATTACAAGAGTTTAAAAGTAGCAATACTTTCAAGGTGAATGGACAAAGGTTGAAAGTTTATGTAGGAGGAGAAGTTCCATAAGAAATACTCGAATTAGTTTGGGACTCATATTTCTTATAAGACTTATAGTTTTTAGTATGGGAAATCATAAAGCAATTGCCTAAAACCCCACTTATATGCTTGGGTTGAAATTTTATGTAGGGGAAAAATCCCAACAGAAATAGAAGTACCAAACTTTGACCTTATTAAGGCTTAAAACCAAAGCATATAAGTGGATATATCAGAAAATGCTTCTTGATTTCTTAAAGAAAGAGAAAATCACTCGTCATTTTTAGAGGAAAAAGATAGATATTTTTCTCCGTCACGATCAATCATATGTTTGGGTTGAGCTAACCTCTTGACGTTATGTTGAAAAGAAGACGAAATACACTTTAATTAATAGATGAAGAAAATGTAGGGTGAATCAAAAGTCAATTTATATCAAAAAGGTACATTATGACTGGATTAATGCTCGACTATCTGCCCTAAACATCCAATAAATTGGATATGAAACCAGGTCTAAGGGCTTTGAGGAATTTCTTGTGGTTCAATGTGGTGTGAAGGTTATGGTGTTACTATTTGTGATTTTGATGATGCCAAAAGAATAAAGTTAAAATAATCATAAGTATCATTAAAGTGGAAATTATCAAAAAGTAAAGCTAAAGAAGGTTATGATATTAGAAAGCAAAGATAGAAAAATGTGAAATCACCACTAAAAGAAATTGAAGTTGTGAAAGCTCGCATGATCATGTGCTTTATTTTATTTGTTTGATGTGGATCATTAGTATGTAAATTGTTAAGTTTTGGTTTGTTGGTTGCATTTCGGTAAAACAATTAGTTTAACAAGATGTTGGACAAGATGTTGTAAACATGTTGCTATGACATTGCAGCCTGTGTTGTTTCTATTTCTGGAAGATCAGCTACTATTGTTCCAGAAGATTTGTTTTGTTATTTGTGAATCTAGCAGCGCATTGAAGATTGGATTCTTTGAAGATTTGTTTCAAAGCTGAAGCGATAACAAAATATTTGATTTGCTTGATTGGATGTCAAAACCTTTTGTCTTACATTTGAAGATTTGATTAGATTTGATATGATATGATCTGATTTGATTTGTAGAAGGTTTGATTAAATCTAAGAGAAGAACAAAGAAAAATAAGGAGAGTTTGCAAGAGTCTTAGGGTTTTAGGGGTCTATTTAGAGTATTGTTTTTGTATATGTCACTCATGTATCTTTTGATGCATAGAGTTTGACTGACTGTTCATTGTTCATTGTGATTCACTCATAAGCTTTTAAGCAAGAGTGTAATTTGTGTAATTGGAAGTATGTATTTTATCAATTGTTATTATTATCAACAATCACAGGGGTGTGATTGAGGAAAGTGAAAGGGGGATCTCATATCTAGGAGTGTCCAAGTAAGAAGTTGCATAAGGTAGTAATTAGGTGATAAGTTGTAAAGTAGGGTTATTTAGCTTTGAACTAATACTATCATAATGGATTTCCTTCTTGGCTTGGTAGCCCCAAGAGTAGGTGAGTTGCATTGAATTGGGTTAAAAATTAATTGTGTCGTTTACCTTCTGCTATTCACTTCTGTATAATTTATTATTTTGGTAAAAGTATTCTGTCAGCAGATGATGTCTTAACATCTGTCATGACATCTAGTTAAAGTTCCAGAATTTCAATTGGTATCAGAACAAACACCCTGTTCTATTTTTGGGTGAGTTCTAGGGAAGATACTTTTTGGCACCATGGGCAAGGAAGGAGGATACAATAACATACCACCTCTGTTAGATGGTGCAAACTATGATTATTTAAAGGTTAGAATGATAGCCTTTTTAAAATCCATGGACAACAAATCTTGGAAGGTTGTTTTGAAAGGATGAAATCATCCAGTTGTGAGGGACAAAGACGGGAATGATTCTTTGAAGCCAAAAGAAGACTGGTCCAAAGAGGAAGATGAATTAGCTCTTGGAAATTCCAAAGCCTTGAATGATCTATTTAATGGAGTGGATAAGAATGTTTTTAGGTTAATTAAAACATGTACTATTGCTAAAGATTATGGGTGTACATGGGTTGGTTTGGATTGATTTTAGTCTAAACCATAACCCAACCCATACATGGTACACTGGTTTGGGTGAGGTAAAATAACCACCCACTATATTATTGGATCGGTTTTGGTAAAACCACAAATTTGTGGGTTGGATTGGGTTGGGTAGTGAGTAACCCAATTTCTTGTCTTCCTTACATAATTATTAATGGTGTGTTACGTTTTTTCTTAATAAATAGTTTAACATATTGATGCTATTTTTTTAAATATCAAAATGTCTAAATGCACGATAAAATTCATCATAAACATATTAGCAAAAATCAAATTTACATTACACTAATAGCTAAAATTGCATAAAATACTTGTAACTTACAATAATTAGCGTCAAAATTATCAAAGCGTGACATCCTAAATAAGTTAAAATCATTTCTTACAAAATAAAAGATGTTCAAAATATCAAAATTGAAGCAACCAAGATTAAAAACATCAAAGTCATCACTTATATAATTAAAAAAAAAGAGCAAAAAAGTAGTCATTCAATAACCCATGGGTTTTGTGGGTTGGGTATGGGTTTATCCATAACCAAATTATTTTGAATGGGTTTTCATTATTGAAAAATATATTCACCTAACGACCCAACCAACTTTTTTGGGTCGGTTTGGGTGGGTTTATTGGGTTTACCCAACCCATGTACACCCCTACTAAAGATGCTTGGGAAATTCTCAGGACAACTCATGAAGGGACATCTAAAGTGAAGATGTCAAGACTTCAGCTTCTCACTACCAGATTTGAGAATCTAAAGATGAAAGATAATAAAAGTATTCATGACTTTCACATGAATGTTTTTGAAATAGCAAATGCTTCCGGTGCCTTGGGGGAGAAGATGTCAGAAGAAAAGCTAGTTAGGAAGATTCTTAGGTCTCTACTTAGGAAATTTGACATGAAGGTAATAACTATTGAAGAAAATCAAGACATCATTAACATGAGAGTTGATGAACTTGTTGGGTCACTTCAAACATTTGAATTAGCTATTAGTGACAAATCTGAAAAGAAGAACAAGAGCATAGCTTTTGTCTCCAACACTGAAGATGAAAAGGGTCAATATAACCTTGATACTGAGGAAGATATGTCAAATGCCATTGTATTAATTGAGAGGCAATTTAACAAGGTGCTGAAGAGAATTAACAGAAGGGAAAGACCTAATGTCAAGAACATCTCACCTGACAT
The DNA here is from genome assembly GCF_029867415.1 of Vicia villosa. NCBI lineage: Eukaryota > Viridiplantae > Streptophyta > Magnoliopsida > Fabales > Fabaceae > Vicia > Vicia villosa. Next base: position 54,298,866 of record NC_081182.1, on the reverse strand, counting down.
CAACAAGAACTATGATTTTCAAGAAAGAAACAGAACTGAAGAAAAGTCATATCAATATAAAAGTATTCAATGTTTTGAATGGGAAGGATTTGGTTGCATTAAGTATGAATGTCCCATCTTCCTCAAGAAACAAAAGAAGGGTCTTTCTTTTTTGGTCTGATGGTGATGAATCAGAAGATGAAACAAAAGTTGAGACTGCTAAGCATATGATTGCTCTCAGTGGCAAATAGGAATCTAATGTTGAAGAAATGTCTTATGATGAATTCAATGTTGCTTACAAAGAATTATTCATTAAAGTGAAGAATAACTAGGAGAAAAACAGCAAGAGATCATAACCCAACTGCAAGCAAAAAAAAGGATTGTCTAGCTGATATTTCTGATCTGCATGATGAAGTGACTTTGCTAACATCTAAATTTGAGAATATGACCAAGTTCATAAGGATGTTGAACAATGGATCTGATGTGCGGGATGAAATACTTCAATATGGGGAAACAGGTAGAAGATCTACTGATATAGGTTTTAATTATCAAACTTAGAAGAATAAGAACTTTGTGATGAAATTTGTTTTTGCTAAAGTAAAGGATAAGAGCAATATGTGTGACCAAATATTACAACATCCTACTAAGTGTCAGGAAACTCATATAAGAACCAAGCATCAGTCTTGGAAATGTCATCATTGTGGGAAATATGGGCATAAAAAGTCATTATGATATAGACTATATGGCTATCCAAAACATTCACCTCAACCTAGTGTTAATCATGTAAGGATCGAAACCAGAAAGGAATAGAGAGTGAAGAATGTTATCACTAGTCTCATAACTCATACCTCTCTTAGGGTATCATCTAAAGAAGATTGGTATTTTTGACCGTGGTTGCTCCAGGCATATGACTAAAGTGAAGGACTTATTGATGGACTCAATAAATCACACCACAAGTTATGTCACTTTTGGAGATGGTGCAAAAGGAGAAACCAAAGGAGTTGGAGTACTGGCTTGTGAGGGATCTCCTAAGCTTGATAATGTTCTTTTTATGAAGGGCCTTACTGCTAACCTGATAGGTATCAGTCATCTATGTGATCAAGATTTTAAAGTTTATTTCACTAGGCCTGAGTGTGTGGTGACTAATGAGAAGAATGAAGTTCTGATGAGAGAAGGTAGGTCTAAGGATAACTGCTACCTATGGACACATTAGGAAATTATTTTCTCCTCCACATGTATGATTTCTAAGGAAATTGAAGTCAAGTTGTGGCACCAAAAACTTGGTCACTTACACTTGAAAGGTATGAAGAAAATTATGTCTAGAGAAGTTATCAGAGGTATTTCTAAGCTCAAAATTGAAGAAGGAAGAATATGTGGTGAGTGTCAAATTGGAAAGCAAACTAAGATGTCACACCAGAAGATTCAACATCTGACCACCTCAAAAGTTTTAGAATTGCTTCACATGGACTTTATGGGGCCTATGCAAGTTAAAAGTCTTGGTGGAAAAAGGTATGTTTATGTTGTTGTTGATGATTTTTCAAGATTCACTTGGGTGAGTTTTATTGAGGAAAAGTCAGATATTTTTGAAATCTTCAAAGAGTTATGTCAAAGACTTCAAAGAGAGAAGGAAAGTGTTATTGTAAGGATTATAAGTGATCATGGTAAGGAATTTGAAAACGGTTTTTTTTTTGAATTCTGCTCCTCTGAAGGTATTATCCATGAATTTTCTTCTCCCATCACTCCTCAGCAAAATGCAGTTGTTGAGCGCAAGAATAGGACTCTACAAGAAATAGCTAGAGTCGTGCTTCATGCTAAGCATCTTCCATATGATTTTTGGGATGAAGCTATGAATACTGCCTATTATATTCATAATAGAGTCACCTTAATGATTGGTACTTCAGCTACACTCTATAATTTATGGAAAGGAAGAAAGCCTATTTTCAAATACTTTCATGTCTTTGGAAGTAAGTGTTACATCTTGGATGATTGTGAGAAAAGAAGAAAAATGGATCCCAAAAGTGATGAAGGGATATTTCTGGGTTACTCTACAAACAACAGAGCCTATAGATTTTTTAACTCAAGAACCAAAGTCATGATGGAATCTATAAATGTCGTGGTTGAAGACTTAATCATAGAGAGTGGACATCATGTCGAAGCAGATGTTGGAACATCATTCCAGATGGATGATGAGCCTGAGAATAAAGTGAATAATGATATTGATGCTGACAGTGCAGATGTTGATCCTGATGAAAATCAAGTCAACAAAGGTCCCTCAATCAGAATTCAGAAAGATCGTCCTAAATAACTCATTATAGGAAATTTTAATGATGAAATTACTACTAGATCAAGAGAGGTACTTTCAAACTTTTGCTTTGATTCAAATATTGAACCAAATAATGTGAAGGAATCCTTAACTAATAAATTATAGATCAATGCAATGCAAGAAGAACATGGTCAGCTCAAGAGGAATGAAGTGTGGGAGTTGGTTCCTAAGCCAAATGTAACAAATGTCATTGGAACAAAATGGGTGTATAAGAATAAATTTGATGAAAATGGAGTTGTCACCGTAAACGAGGCTAGACTTATGGCTCAAGGATACACTTAAATTGAAGGAGTAGAGTTTGATGAGACCTTTGCACCAGTTGCTAGACTTGAATCCATCAGACTACTATTAGGAATGGCATGTCTACTAAAGTTCAAGTTGTTTCAGATGGATGTGAAGAATTCATTTTTAAATGGGTACTTACATGAAAAAGTGTATGTTGAACAACCAAAAGGGTTTATTGATCCTACTTTTCTAGATCATGTATTCAAACTGAAGAAGGCTCTTTATGGACTAAAGCAAGCCCTTAGGGCTTGGTATGAAAGGCGGGCAAATTTTCTTGTCAATAATGGGTACATGAAAGGAGGAATAGACAAGACTTTGTTTATGAAGCAGAGTATATTACAACAGGGAGCAGTTGTTCTCACCTGGTTTGGATGAAACAAATGTTGAAAGAGTATAATGTCGAGCAAGATGTCATGACATTGTGTTGTGACAATCTTAGTGCTATCAACATATACAAGAATCCCATTCAACATAGCAGGACAAAGCATATTGATATCCATTATCATTTTATTATGGATCTTGTTGAGGACAAAGTTGTTACCCTAAAGCATGTGGCCACTAAAAAACAACTGATTTATATTTTCACCAAACCTTTAGATGCAAATTAGTTTGAAAAACTTAGGGGTGAACTAGGCATCTACCTTTTTGAGGAGCCATAGGTTCCATTTGATATTGTGTGTTTCCATCTAATTTAGTGTTTGTTTTCCATTAATGAGTGCTTCCAATTTTCTTTTGTACATTTACTCTATGTTTGTCAATTTTTCGCTAAAAATGGGGAGTAAAGTGTTAGTCTTTTAGGAGTAAAGAGTGTTGTCATGACAAATGTCTTGACATGTTGATGAATGATAGGATTGTACTACTATTTAGGAAGAGTATTCTTTGTTGTTGCTTGTTATGTATGCAACTATTTAGGGGGGGCATGATTGTCTGTCATGCTTAATCTGTCTGCTTGATCTGTGTTGTGCTTAGAGGAATTGTTTATGCTTCTATTGCTGATATGTGTGAACTTGGATAATTCATGAATATTTGGATAATCTCTTAAGGGGGAGTACTGTGACAGGGGGCATAATGCTTGTGTACTATGTTGCTAGTTCTGTGATGTTAGACAGGATGTCATGACATCTGGTCTCTGGAAATTTTTGGAGTTTGAAGGAGTTGTAATCTCTGGTGATTTGTGTGTGAGGCTCGGTCTCTCTATTTGGGTTTACTGCATATAACCCTGATTATCTGCATAAAAATCTGATTGTGCATTATGTCTATGAAGATGAGTATTTGATATAATGCTGATTGTATATCTATCCTAGTTTGCTTTTTGGATGTTTTGTGCAAAGAAAGTTTTAGCCAAAATATTTCTGAAGGGAAAAATTGTTAGGTTTTAGTTTGTTGGTTGCATTTTGGTAAAACAATTAGTTCAGCAAGATGTTGGACAAGATGTCGTAAACATGTTGCTACGACATTGCAGCATTTGTTGTTTCTATTTTTGGAAGATCAATTACTATTGTTCCAGAAGATTTGTTTTGTTATTTGTGAATCAAGTAGCGCATTGAAGATTGGATTCTCTGAAGATTTGTTTTGAAGCTGAAGAGATAAGAAAATATTTGATTTGGTTGATTGGATGTCAAAACCTTTTGCCTTGCATTTGAAGATTTGATTAGATTTGATATGATCTGATTTGATTTGCTGAAGGTTTTAGCGAGATTGACTATCCAAGCCCAATGGTTGTACTGACTTATAAAAAGATGAGACTACACCTAAGAGAAGAACGAAGAAAAATAAGGAGAATTAATTTTGCAAGAGTCTTGGGGTTTTGGGAGTCTTTTTAGAGTATTTCTTGTGTGTATGTCACTCATGTATCTTTTGATGCATAGAGTTTGACTGATTATTCATTGTTCATTGTGATTCACTCATAAGCTTTTAAAGAAGAGTGTAATCTGTGTAATTGAAAGTATGTCTTGTAGCAATTGTTATTGTTGTTAACAATCACAGAGGTGTGATTGAGGGAAGCGAGAGGGGGATCTCATATCCAAAAGTATCTAAGTAGAAGTTGCACAAGGTAGTGATTAGGTGATAAGTTGTAAACTAGAGTTGTTTAGCTTTGAACTAATACTATCAAAGTGGATTTTCTTCCTGGCTTGGTAGCCCCCAAAGTAGGTAAGTTGCACCGAACATGGTTAACAATTATTTTTTTGTGTTTTATCTTTTGCTATTCACTTCTGCATAATTTATTGCTTTGATAAAAATATTCTGTCAGCAGATAATGTCTTAACATCTGTCTTGACATCTAGTTAAAATGCCAGAATTTCATAAACTAAGCAAGAGTAGCTCTCAATGTAATAAGACAGTACACACACTAATTAGATTTTATAAAATCTCATCTATATTTAAAAATAAATGTTGGCCTCTACCTAATCTATTAGGAAGCGTTCTAACCAATAAGGAAAGCAAAATGTCATTCTCTAATATATTAGAACTTTTATCTAAACAATTAAGGAGCGAACTCGTCACCTATATCGATTAGGAACCTTATTAGTTGGTTATTTGGATGCAATTCTAGCTAAACTGTTTCTTTATTTTTTTAGGTCTAATCGATTAGTGTCGCAGGCTAATTGACTATAGAGTGACTAAAGCCTATGGATTAGCTTTTTTATCCAATTTTCCCCTATAGAAATAAGTCTTGTGTACTCTTCCAAAACAAAAAACTTTAATTTACTACCCTTCTTTCTCGCTCATTCTTTTATATAAATTGTCTTCATTCTCTTTTAGTTATCTTAGTGCTGAAAGAGTAAAAGTCTTGTATAATTCAATTAGTCTGATCGTATTAAGTTGTAATTGTAATTCTATAGCTTAGTTATGAAAGGATGCCTAGTATGAACATGTTCAACTTGCCATACTAATCCAAAACTGCTCAAACTGCACCTGTTCCAACTGTTCAAACTGCACATGTTCCTACTGTTGCACATGACTCTTGTAAAACTCTTTATGCACCTGATTATATTTTTTTGCACCTGTTCCAACTATTGAACAAGATGCATCTGAGCTAATTGTTGTTGCAACTCCTACAACTCTTAAACCAATTTAGTTTCTTAAACTAGTTGAGCTCTTGCAATTGTTATATCAAGCTGTTCCACTAATATTTTGATGTTTGTTATGTAAAAAAAGAAAACCAAACCAAAAGTTGCAAGGAAAATGGAGCTAAGGAGAAGTGACTGAACATGGGTCCTTAAATGCAAAAACCTCAAGAGAAAAAGAAGTAATCCAACACAACCTTTGGATTTGTAGACATTAAACTTCTTAGTGAATTTTCACTATGGTTTAGTTATGATTATGCTGAGACCTTGTTATGCCTTTTGACTTTTTAGACATGACTCGTCTTATTTATTTAGTTACGATGTATTTTTGTTGTATTTTGAGACATAACACAAAGTTGTATTTTGAGACAAGTACATATGCCTTTTGAGCTATATGTATTAGGGTTATGTAATACATTATAAATTTGTGCAAATCTTGGTTATAGTTCATTAAGACACGGGGATGAAAAACAAAACAAAAAATCGCAAATTTATAAGGATGAAAATCATTAAATTTAAAACTTCGTCTTCATTCATTAATTAACCATTACAGGGATGAAAGTCATAAATTGCCCTTGTTAGAGGGACGAAAACCAAAAGAATGCATGGTCATTAAAATGAAATTCAACTCAATTTCTGGAAACCAATGAACAAACTCCATGAAATAATCCATAAAGATTGCATGGCTTTTTTTCCTCTCAGCTTTCCAACTTTATCTTCTCTTTTAGGATTTTCAGTGGAATTTAAAATGTACATCCTCAATGATCTATTGCAATCACATACTAGGATTTGAAACGGAGTAGAGTTTCCAACTGAGAACGTAGTCATGTTTTATTGGGTTAGACTCTGTCAACATCATGTTTTGTGCCCTATTTTTTTGTCAGCTATGTGAAGGTAGTGAGGAGGAGGAGGAGGAGTGGCATGTCTTTTTTGGTTGTCTGACGATTATGCAAAACTGGAATGCTGCAGGTTTGATTTCTATTATTGAACCAAGATTACAAATACTTAATGATGTTAAATCCCTACTTTTTGATATTTGTAGTAAGGAGGGTAGGCAGGTTTTAGGAAGAGTTGTTGTGATTATAGGGATTTTATGGGATAATAGGAATAACTAGATCTGGCATCATGAAAAATAGGAGGCACGTCAGTTAGGTACTCAGGTGTTTACTAACTACCATAGCTGGTTTCATGTCCAAGATTTCTCTTCATCTGATAATATTTCTGATCATAACTTGGTTGTATGACATCCCTAAGTATAGAGTGGATCAAGTGTAATGTTGATGCGAGGTCTAATAACCAAAGAGATACAACTAATAGAGGGTAGTGTTTTAGAAATAGTAGTGGGGTGTTTTGTTCTGCATTAGTCTCCTGAGACTTAGGTATTTTATCCATAATTGAGGCAGAAGCTCTGGCACTAAAAGAAGCTATGCAGGAAACTATTCATATGCAATTGAATCAAGTTATATTTGAGAGTGACTCTCAAATAGTTGTGCAAGCAATTCATAACAATTATAGTGGTAGTTTTGAAATTAATATGATTACAGCTTGTATTAAGGTTTTTTTCATTTCAACTTTGAGGTGAAGTTTGTTAAACATCAAGTGAATTCGGTTGCTCAATTGTTAGCAAAAGCAGTCGATTCATACTCTAGACGTAGTGTGTTTAACGTAATTCTTACTTGTATTGATTTTGTGTTAATTAATGAAATAAATTAAGTTTGTCTGTGTAAAAAAATCGGTTTATCTGTTATAAATCCAAAAGACATATGCAAACTCTCATAAATATCACTTTAAAATAAACTTGTAATTGCTAAATTTTGTAATTAATCTCAATTATGTAAATACGAAACTTTTATTACTCTTATGTGGAATCATTAGAAATTTTTATTACTCTGATGCGGAATCATTGTTTGATTCGACTATAGCATAATTAAGGAGACAAAACAAAATAACCAAGCAATTGGACTCGAGTGGTAAACGAGCTCCTGTTAAGGACGAATGTTCGGGGAATACTGAATTCAATTTCTAGAGGGAACAATATTTGGCCAGTGTCATGGCCTCTCGGCACAAATTCTGGATTACTACGGCCCCATTCCCCTAAGAACCAAAGTGCAAATGATGATATCTGCCCCGTTAAGGGTGGCAAAGAGACATATCTTAAGGGTTAAGGGTGGCAAACAAACATATTTGTCCCGTATATGTCCGCCCTGTAAAAATACGGAAAGAAACGTACATTATTGAAGGCGCGTTAGTGCACCACAATAAAAATGAGAATATGGTGGGATTGACCTACGGACACTGCATCTTCAAAGCTTTATAATTGTATAAGTACAAATTTATATTAATATTCGCGCCCGCAAAAACACAAATATATATATATATATATATATTATCTGATATTAGTGATAGAGGGTAGATAGAAGATGCAGCATATATAAAAACTTTGTTGTAAAAGAAATTGCGTGCTTACAAAAGGAAATAAATTCCCTTTATATAGGGATACAGAGACTTACTATTTAAGTCGGTAAGAGCTACCTATGATAGCCGGTTACAACAAACAAAGATGAATTATTAATGTCAGATACACTATGGGCCCCATCGACACAACAATAATTTTCACTAACAACAAAATTTTCTTACAAAAAGCAGAAAAGGTTCCTTCCTTTTTCCAAGATAAAATTCTTATCTTTGCATGTGCATTATTTCAAGATAAGATTTCTTCTTATCTTTGCATTTGTCTTTTGTATTGTTTTTCTTCCAAGATAAGATTCTCTCTTGTCTTTATCTCTTTGTCTTGATATTCTAAGATTCTTTATTATCTCTTTGTTTTGTCTTTTGTTTTCTGAGCCATGGATTGAATCATTGCATCCCATAAATCTTCAGCAGTGGGGTCATCCGCTTGGACTTCTCCTGCTAAACAATCAAAGTTGTTGGAATCCATTGATCCCATAAAAGAGCTAGTCTTCTTAGATGAATTCTAATCTTTTGATGCTTTAGTTGGAAAAGTGGAGAAGAATTGGTTCTTCATATGATCCAAAGTTCTAACCATAGTTTTTTCTTCTGATTCATTTGGATATTTTCTCTGGAAGAATTTCTTTAAATTTCCCATCGACATTTGTTAGGAGCTTTGCTCTTTGACTTTATTATTTTGGTCTTCAGCTATAGCTGCTTGAATTAGAATAATTTTATTCTGGATTTCTTCAAAATTCATCTTGTTCCACCATTTATAAAAGAAATTTCATTCTAAAATGGATATGTTGAATGGTGATAGACCATCTCCATATCCATGGAATCTGAAATTCGATAAAGAACCAAAATGGACATTGTCCGGTGATTAAATTATCAGATAAAATATTTATAATAAGTGGACTATCAGATAAAACCATTCTCTAAACTGTTATGTCTAATCAAGACTCTTCCAATGTCTTCTTCATAGGAGGTTGAATTATAGGAACATCTGAAATATTAGATGTAGAAGCTTGTTCCTGAGGTTTAGACTTATTAATAAGGTCAATAATAATTTTTTGACGAGCTATTTGTTTGTTTAAAAGATTTTTTATGGATAAAAGTTCTTTTTTTAGAGAAATAAATTGTTCTCCTAGACAAACAAGGTAGGCATTAGTATAATTGTTGGATTTAATTATGAAATTTAACTCCTTAAGAGTAATATGATTTTGCTCAACCCTTTGTAATTGAAGGGTAAGAAAAGGTGTAGCTTCTGTATGAGAACCCAAACTTATTGTATGTTCTGGGGGAAAAGGAGATTTCATTTTTTTCTCCTTGGATATTCTCCCAAGGCTTTTGTAGGACTAACAGTTTGTCTTGTTTCATGAAAACCAATTCTTGTTTTTGTTTACTTATAAAGTAACTAATGAACCATTTGACAAAAGGTATGAAATCTTGATTTATAGACATTTGAGTATAGTACCCATCTTTAAAACTTGCTAACACATGAGCCGAAGAAGTTTTAAAAAACCATTCTCTAAATTGGGTGTATCTTTCATGCTGAAACTCGTCATTGACAAGATTTCTTATATTACTACCTGGAGAATAATCTAACATTATAACGGGAAGTCCATATCTGAGGGAATATGTGATTCTACTCCAGGAGAATTTGGTTTTTGATATATACCATGGAAAATTTTATTTTCGCTAAGTCTTATATTTTCAACGACATCTATTTCTTCTCTTAATTGAGAAGTTGAGGGTCTAGCTAATTGACTAGGAGCAGAATAAAATTCATTTATAGAAAGCTAAAGTTTATCTCTAAATCTCCTTCACTAGACTGGATTATTTGATCAACATTCTTATTAAGGAGAGGTTCCAGTTCAACGGCTTGAGGAAGGTTCCAGGTTTCTGAAAAATTAATTTCATCCCATTTTAACAACCTATTAATTACAATATTAGATGTTAGCAAATTAGTTTGAACTAAAGTAGTAGTTCGTGGAAACGATATTTGTTTAGCTTTAGGGTTTAAACTGGTAAGAACTTTATAATAAACTCTATAACATATAGCCATAATTTCACTACCAGGTTTAAAATTGTAACCATTGATATGAATAGTTAATTGGAGAGCATCTAATAAATTTTTATGAGACATTGATAAGCTTATATTGAGAGAGACGTCAAAATAAACTCGCCCATGACACAGACTTGTCTCAATTAAAGCAGTTAGAGATTGCAACCACTAGCTAACCTTTTATTAACTTCTTTTGGCTTCTCTAGTTCAACTCATGTCATCAAAACAACATATTTTTCTTCTCAAGCAAAACAAATAATAGTCACCTTAGCATGCTCTTCATTGTCTCAAGAGACCGTAAGCAACAACACTCTGCTAGTGCCATAACATAACAACAATGTCCAAAATAAGTTTTTTTTTTATTTTTTTGGCTTCATAAACAACACTGACTAGGTGCATAGAATCCGATGCTGTCAAAGACCAACATCCAGCAAAATAATGAAAGTATAAAATCCAATAAAACAAGCAACAGATGTAGAAAACATGTAATCTGCCTATGTCTATAAGGAGTTATAACCTACATATACCAAGGTCAAGAATGAAGCATCCATAAAAGGAAAATAAAATTTATGGCACATACAAGTTCCATCTTCCAACAAACAAAATATCATCTCCTACCGGCCGCAGTCTTGCCTTTGCTCAACTCCGAGAGTTCTTCGATAAGTTTTCTCTCATCGCTGCTCAGTTTCTTCGGAATCTCAACTTGCACTCGAACCAATTGATCACCCCTCATGTTCTTTTTGTTCAGCAGTGGAACTCCTTTCTTAGCCATAACGAGTGTTGATCCCGGTTGTGTACCAGCAGGGATTTTTAAATCCACCATGCCATCTACAGTTGGAACCTTGAGTGTAGTCCCCAAGATTGCATCAATATAGGACACTTTACAAGAGTATAAAATGTTGGTGTCTTCTCGTTTCAGCACGGGATCTGGAATAACTTCAAGAACAACAAAGAGGTCACCGGGAGAACCACCGCGCCTTCCAGTGTTACCTTCGTTTCGGACCCTTAAACGGCTACCAGAATCCACACCGGCCGGAACCTTGAGACTTATCCGCTTTGTTTTCCTAACCCGACCATCCCCAGAACATGTACCGCAAGGTGTGCGGGTTTCTCCAGTCCCATTGCAAGATGAGCAAGTCATAGACTGCTGAAAGATACCTAACGGAGTCCTTGTCTGAGTGACAACACGACCCTGACCACCACACGTTTTACATGTGGATGATTTAGTCCCTGGTTTGGCCCCTGAACCATCGCAAGTTCCACAATTCTCAAGTCGCCTTATCTCTATCTCCTTTTCCACTCCGAAAACGGCTTCTTTGAAATTCAAAAGAAGACTGTAATACTCATCTTCGCCATCCACTGCTCCATTCCAAGAACCTCTGCTGCCCATGCCACCACCACCCATGCCCTCAAATAGCGTCTCAAACAGATCAAAAGGATTGCTGAAATCCTATCATCACAAAGATTATCAACGAATGAGAAACAATAGTTCGTTATGACAAATTAAAATTCTCCATGATCTTCATTGGTAACTTACCCCCATGCCGCCCATTCCTTGACCCTTAAGCCCTGCCTCTCCATATTTGTCATATATGGATCGTTTTTCATCATCTGATAAGACCTGCAAAAGAATTATAATCACATAAGATCAATCACCACTGGCCATGCATTAGGGTTAGCTGTGTTTAATAAAATCTAGTGTTACCTCATATGCATTACTAATTTCCTTAAATTTGTCTTCTGCACCGGGCTCCCTGCAGCAAAATGCGAATGAACAAAATAATTCAATGATATGAAACAATAATAAAATGACTGACTACATGGGAAAATTATGCAACTCGAAAACATGTATGACATTTGAATTAGCGCTTGGCCGAAAGATTTTATCTAATAAGCTGTTCAGGAAGTGTACAAAAACATTACTTTTAAGAATGACAAGTTAAAAATATTATCATCTAAAGATACCCAAAAACAATAGTGAAATTAGAGTTTAAAATTAGAAAAGAAAAAAAAAAGAGTGGGAATAGGGTAAATGAAGGATATTAGGAAGGAAATAACTCCAACGAGAGAGAAGAAAAAAAAAACTCACTTGTTCACATCTGGATGATAATTCCGGGCTAGCTTACGATAAGCTGAAACATTCACAAAAGAAAGATTTGATGATGAGATGATAATATGATAGAAAAAAATGCATAATTCTAGTTTAGGTTTGTTATGTTATACTAAATAGAAGCCTCACAACACCAAAGAGCAATCAAAGACAACTAACTTTGAAATTTTCAATACTTGGTTTGGAAAGCTAGATTTGATTCGATTTGATTGTTAGCAACAGGCATAATCAAGAGACAACCCTCTTTATCAGTATTAACAGTTAGATTTGATTTGGTTATCTTGCATCCTCCAGAGTCCAGACATTTCATCTGAATCTTTTTCAATATTAGTCTAGGTTGTTAATCTCCGATAGCGGCGCATAGCACCGAACCCCTAAAATGCTATAGCGGCGTAGCAGATAGCGGAATGACTGTTATTGTGAAGACTAAAAAACAATGTACATAGTAAACATAAATTCCAACAACATACATTAATGCGTGAAAATAGAAATTGCAACATCACATATCCCATGAAAATGAGTTCCCATCAAAATCAATTTATAAAAGTATTCCTGCACAACGTCTCGTTGATATTAACCACATACAATAACGCATCAGTAGCAGAGGCAAACGATGAAGAACCAGAGGAGAACGGTGAAGAAATAGATGAAAATGACGAAGAATGCAGAAGGTGCAGGGGAGGAAAAAAAAAAGTGGAACTAAAGACGCATAACACGTGGGGTTAAATATTAGACCAATAACAGGGTGGGAAAGGCCAACATTCCTTTAAAAAATTAAAAATTACGTTTCAAATTATTAGGGCTTGAAATTTTGCTCAAATTGAGAATAGCGGCCATCAAACAGCGACGGCACCGCCATAGCGCCGCTAAGATAGCATTTTTAGCGGACGCTATGAACGCTATCGTCAATAGCGCTTCACAGACCAATAGCGTAGCGGTGAGGGGCCGTGCCGCAACGTTATGCAGCTATAGCATGCTATTGACAACCTAGATATTAGTATTTCAATCAATCAAATGTTAGAGAGGCTGCAATATTTACATTAAAGGAGATAATCATTTAGAGTAAATAAAAACAATGAACTTGGCATCTGAACCTTTTTAGTAGTATTTTAATTAATCAATGTCGAAGAAACAGAAAGAGTTGTATAAAAGGAAACAACCGTTCGTCATTGACAGACGACAATTAATGGGGTAATTGATTTCTTCTGATAATACAGAGAATCAGAGATCACTTTTTTGCTAAACAAAACGGCCATTCATGAATTCAATTATTCAACAACTAATGAGTAAATAAAAATTATGAATTTGAACGCATCAACTAATGATGATGGAGGCATAATCATATTAAACAGATAAGAAAGGACTGCAGAAAATTACCAGTCTTAATTTCAGATTTGGTAGAATTTCTTGACACCCCAAGGACAGTGTAGTAATCCTGCACATGGGCACATATTAGATATTCAGCCATATATTGAATATTCATGAAAATAACATAACTTAAAAGAGAAATACTTTCATAAGGAACTCGTGTCCAAAACGAGAAAGGAAATCATTGTTGCTTAGAAAAGCATGAGTAATAAAAACTTACTGTTTCAGCTCTAACTATAAACCTTGATCCCCTTCGACGATGCAAAGTTTGATATGAGCCTATGCTAAAACGCAAGGAATCCCGAGCAAAAAAGGTTGAACTTGAGGCAGCCATAAAGTTTACCTTGCTTGTAGCACTGCAAGGAAAATGATTGAATTATGTTGAAAAGCTATGTGCCTATTGAGAATGGATATGTTTGTTTTAGACTTTTGTATAATCGATTTATTATTAATTGAGGTTAAAGATATAAAATAGTGAACCACAAATCTAATATCTGAATAATGCATTGTAAATCGTATTTGTAAGCAGGGTCATCGATGGCGGATGGTGGAGAGCCAAAATCCCAAAACGTTATAGCAGATCATGGCGGAAAAACCCGCAATATCGGCCAATATTCACCATTTCAGAGAGTCCAAAAACCGCATGTATACCCGCCATGGCGGATATTTGATAACACTTTGTAAGATTCAAAATTTCAATGAAAAATAACTTCAAATATATCATATAAATGATTATTGCACTATTTAATGCAATAATTTTACCTATGTTGTTAAACTTGGATAACGGCGCCACCATCCCAAAAGATGGAACGAAACGGGAACACAGAACAAGACAGGCGTTATTTTAGTGACGCGGACTCTAATGTATTTACTACCAAGAGACACATAATTGTATGAAATGAAACTAAAATAAATTACTCAATATTCACGAAGCATTTATAATTATAAATAAAAACCATAAATCTTAAACAAACATACTTTCAAATGTCAATAAAATTCACAAAAACAAACACTTAATTAAAGTCTCTAATAAAAGTTCAAACATCATGTGGAAACATCATGTGGAATGTTAGCTGAGAAGATGAATGGAAGCAAGAAGGAGAAAAGGAGCAGAGAGAGAGAGCATGATAGGTGTGAAGCAGAGAGAGGACGTGTTGTAGATTCAAAAGCTGTCGGGAGTGGTATTAGGGCTTTTTTTTAATGTTAAAATGTCCAAAATAGCCCTCGCAGCATTTCAAAATCAAGGTTAAAAACAGACATGGCAGTCTTGGCTGTTCTAAGCCACGTCACCACTGTTCCGCGCCATTCCCGTTACCTATTTCTCGGCCGTTCCGACCGCGTCGCCAACAGTACTGTTTCAGCGCGGTATGACGCAATTTTGGCCATTGTGTTGTTCCGGCCGAGTTTAACAACCTAGGATTTCACATGAGGAACCCACAGCACAATTAAATCATAATTTCACAAAATCATATGTTTCGTCATAAGCCAAAACAAAAACAGAACCAAGGTATAGCCAAGAGCTCAAAATTGAGAGAAAATTATAGTGTGAAGTCCCCGTCCTTGTGTGAGCAAGTAATTGATTGAGCCACCTTGTAAGGCCCCTATTTTAGAAGAATGACAAAAGATGTATGGAATATTAAATAGGATGCACTGAGTAATGCTCTTTTAAGCTATGTTTGGATAAAATAAAACGAACGGGAGTGGAGTGAAATGGAGCAGAATAACAATGTCATTCCTTTGTTTGGGTATTTCATGATGGAATAAAATAATTTTGCCAAATCTAAGGGTACCAAAACTGAAGGAAAGTGATGGAATGGGATGGAATGCATCCCATTACATTCCGCTCAATTCCATTTTTTTTAACTAATCCAAACAATGGAACGTAAATTTATTCCGTTTCTGTCCATCTCATTCCATCAATCCAAGCATAACCTTACATTTTTTTTTACGTTAAACAATGTAAACTGTTTGATTCTTCAAATTCTTAGATGAGAATTGCTGAGAAAAAAAAAGCAAGCTGAAAACACAAATTGTTTAATCGTGCGAGCAATTCATATCGGTGATAAAAAAAATTGTATGATTAGATTTTGTATTTTTTAAATGATGAATCCCTTGAGTGCTAAAGTGAACCAAATTGTGCAAAATAATTGATTCGTTTCAAAATGATATCCCAAGGACCTGAAGAGAAAAAATATGGCCATTGACCAATTGAATCATCTTGCATTGAAGACATCGGATCATGTCCTAGAAGCGAAGATAAGCAATAGAGCCAAGTGAGTGAAAGGGAGTTTAGAAGAGTTGATTTTGCTTGGATAATAAAGTAAAATCACTTTTGAATCGCAAATGTGAATAAGTGTGCAAGTCACACAGCAAGAACCATTTCTACTCAGTGGAAAAGCTAAAAACATTCACTTCAGTTGGCAACGGGTGATTCCACGTACTCACCGACAATCCAAAATGTAGTTTTTGCATGGCACACGGTGATTCCACGTGCCCACCGTCAATCCAAACACAACTTCAACTCACCACAAAATATATTTATTTCCCATTGCAAATATTCACTGAACGCAATTCAAATTATTCAAACCCGTTTTTCTAACTCCAGTAGAAGCTTAGGGTTTAACCAAACAGACAATAAACCCTCAGTTTCTGAGAATTAGGGTAACAAAATCACATTTTGATACACAGTTTTATGGCTATATCAAGTGACAACAATATGATACAAAAAAAAACCTTAAAAGCAACGTAGCTCTTTCCAACACACAAGAACATGAAAATTAAGAATTAAACATAGGACTCACTTCTGGCTTGCCGAAGCAAACTTGGGCACAGTGCTGGATCTGGCGATAAGCTGAGGACGAATTCCCCATTGAGTAGCTGAAGTATTACCAAAAGGTGTAACCGCCATCTAATAAATATTAAAATTCTTCAAGAAATTCCACTGCCTACAAAAAAAACATAATTAAGAAAACAAAAACAATAAGATAAAGCAACAAAAACCACTTCTAGAGCAGAAGCTAAAAAAATGAACCTAGTACAGTGAAATTGAAAAGAACGATGAAACAGAAATTCGTAATTTGACGAGCAGAAATAAACAACAGTAGTTAATTAAGATAAGAAGCAGAAAAAAAAAAACATAACGACGTTTTTCGCGTAATTGTAAGCGATGAGACAAGGATGTTGTGTTTGAAATTGAAAGAGAAAGAGAGAAGAGAAAGAGAAACCTAGTGGTGGTAGGAGGTGGTGGTTCGCGGAGTGTCTGGAGTGTGCGAGAGAAGTTGGAATGAGAGGATGAGGAACTGTTTTGTTGTGTTCCAACACTCTCTCTCTAACTCTTTCTCTCTCTAAATGGTTTGGTCGTGGCTTTTATATGGATGAAATGAATGAAAAGGAACTTGGTGGTCGAGTATTGTTTTATTATTACACTTATACAACCCTACAAATTTTAAGGTTAAGACAATTCAAGGTAACAAGAGAAAAAAATTAACTTTTTATATTTTTAAATTATAAGTTTAATAGAGGTTATGTGTAATTTTATTTTAAGGATTGTAAAAGTGAAAGGGAGTCTTATATTTGATACAAAGAAAATATTCTTTTGATTGTTTTGTATGACTATTTTATAAATTAAAAAAATCATAAAAATAATTTATGATATTCTTTTGAATGTCAATAGTTACAAATTCGGTGGTGGTGGTGGAGAAACTCATATATTTTAATTTAATTATATTTGTAAATTCGTTAGTGTTGTATATTATTAATTTGATGAATCGCGCGGGAAGGATTGAGAAGTTTTTATATTTATGATATTTTTTATGTTAACTTGTGCAATGCGTGGGAAGAAGTTTTTATATTTATGATATTTTTTGGTGTTGTACATTATTAACTTGATGACTCCTGCGTTGCACGGAAAGCGCGCGAAATGAGGAAGAGGTTTTTATATTTATGATATCTTTTTGGCAGAAAGTTACTAGAGGTTTTTTATATTTGTGATATATTTTTGGCGTTGTACCTTATTAATTAGATGTTCACCCGCGTAATGCGCTAAGAGCAAGGGAAAGATTTTTAACATTTGTGATATTTAATATTTTATTACATCAATTAAAATTAACGTGTAGAGAGGAATATTCTTTTGAATGTTTTGTATATTATATATATATATATATATATATATATATATATATATATATATATATATATATATATATATATATATATATATATATATATATATATATATATATATATATATATATATATATATATATATATATATATATATATATATATATATATATATATATATATATATATATATATATATATATATATATATATATATATATATATATATATATATATAGAGAGAGAGAGATGAGGGTTATATTGACTCCAAGAGTAAGTTATAATAACTTACTCCACATCTTGGCCATTAATTATTATCAATCTAATGGTTAAAAATAATAAGTCATTAAATGTGGAAAGATTTATGAAATTCTTTTGAAAGTCATGGTTACAAATTTCGCAAAAAGATTCACTTCTTCCATCCTTCCCTCTCCTTCAAATAAATCGCATAAATCACATGTTATAAAACAGAAAAAAAAGTAAATATAATAAAATGGAAGAAAATAGAAAAATGATAGAGAAAGACACAAAAATGTGAAAGAGATGGTTGGAGAGAAAATATTGAAGGAGATGATCCAAATCCTATAAATTTGATAGAGAAACTCAAATACTTTTATGTGATTATATTTGTAAATATGTTGTTGTTAATGTATATTATTATTTACTTGATGACCCGTATGGAAAGAAGAAATTTTTTACATTTATGATATCTTTTGATGTTGCAAATTATTAATTTTTGACTCGCGCAAATGCGCGGGAAACAAGGGTGAGATTTTTTTATATTTTTGATATTATACATTATTAATTTGATGACTCATGCGTTGCGTTGGAAGCGTGCGAAGCTAGGGAGAGGTTTATTTCCGTCTATAACATCTTTTTGGTGTTGAATATTATTAACTTGATGCCTCGCACTTTGCATAAGAATCAAGGGGGGATTTTTATATTTGTGATATCTTTTTAGCATTGTACATTATTAATTAGATGTTAACTCGCACAATGCATAAGAAGCAGGGGAAAGATTTTTTATATTTTTTATATTTAAGCTTTAATGACAATATTTAAGTGAATTTTATTAAAAAATGAATTTGTTTTTTTTTCCTGAATGAAAGAATTTGACGTGTCAAAATAAATATTATAAAATTAGTATGAGTAATTTCAATAGTATAATATTAACATTAATAATTTGTAATTAAGATGTTATATCATCTTTGAGATAAGTTGACTTGGACAATGACATGTTATCTTTGAAGTCACTAAAATGATGTGTTTTACCTTTATATATCAATAGCGGTTAAAATCACTCGCGCGTGATGCGGGGTGTTATGCGAACAAATGTCAAATTTAATCGAATGATGATAGATGTGCTAGAGGATGAAATTGTCCACTTCTAGTTAGAATGAATATATACATGTTTTGTACATTTTTTAATTTGTGGTTCGCTCTTGGGCTCGTTTCAACGAGTCTTGTGAATGGCCTAGAACAGTTGTCCCTTAAACCCTTGTTTCTATCATGTATAATAAGGGTTTTTCCATGTACATATTTAAATCGTCTATTGATAGAAGTAAGTGAGGAGTCTTTATGGGATGTCATTAGCATTGGGAACAAATACATTAGATATCTTTTTCTTAATAAACAATGTTTCACAAGGAAGTCCTGACACATGTCCCTATGTTTGATGATAATGATGTCCTCTCTATCTTAGGATACTTAAGTGCTATAAAAAGTTCCCGGTGAGATTTTGACTATTTGTGAAGAGGTTCACACTTTCCAATGTCGTAGATTACAGGATTCACTATTATGGAAATGCATATAAGAAGTTCTTAGACTACTAATATTCTTTTTTTTTTCTATTTGTGGGTTTGATAAATTATCCTTCTCCGTTTGTGATTTCTCTCATTGTTGCTATCTTTCTTGCACTTGTCATTGTCCCTAACTAGTTCATGCTCATTCTTCTAGTGTGTGAGCTATCAAATTATCTCTTTTAAGGTTGCACTCATATATCCTTTTATTCCAATATTTACAGGGTTTGAGGGAGGAAATTTATGTTGGTTGATGGCTTATGTTGTGTGTATTTTAGCAAGAACACCAAACTTAGGTTTGAACTCGCCTCGCGTTGCTATTAACATTCATTTTTTCACGTGTTGACAAAATCCCTCACAATGGACGACCTTCAAGTTGAAGTTTCAAAGCCCATAGGGAACAACTCATCAGTGTCGATGGACCAAGAAACATTGGATATAGCCTTTGCCTTTCCTGGTGATGGCGACTTGGGTCATACCTTCACATCAGTGTGGCCTTCTAAAGATTAGGGGGTGTGATTTCCTTTGAAGAATACAAAAATATATGAAATAAATAAGACAATCGCATCGTTCCCCTTCATGAATGCTTATTCTCCTTGATAGGTTTTCACTTTCCCTTCAACAATGGTGAGGTCAGTGTATTTAACCATCTATTAATTGTCCCTTCGCAATTACACTCGGTGAGCCAGGTTTACATCAAAGCCTTTTAGGATTGGTGTGAATACAAGAAAGATGCACCAACCACGCCGCTCTTTTTACATATCTTCAAAGCCTAATGAATCTTTGTTGATTCACAACAAGAACAATGTTTGATAACTCTTTGTTACTCTATCAAAATGTTTGAAGTCTACTTTGAGAGAGTGAAACATTTAAAAGATTGGTACTGGTTGATTACCCCCCATCAATGAGGTGGCTCGTGCCAATATATGTACCATAAAGATCAAGGTGCCTTACAAATGTTCAAATAGATTCTCTAAGTTTTGGCATCAAAGTTATTTATTGGAAAATTTTAAATCCTATGTTTATGAAATGGAGGTTTGTCCTAGTAAGAGGTTTACCTGAAAAGGCATTTGGTATCTTTCTTTGAGGGTATAGACTTTGTCGGTGGTGTTGTTCATTTTAATGTGGTGATGAGGAAAAAGGGGATGTAGTACATAGAGACATGCTTGCTAGTGGATGTCGGCCCAAAAAAGGCTAGGCTGGTCATTTTTGGTAAGCAACATAAGGGAACCCCTTTTTCTTGAATAGTCATTTGGTGTTTTATTTTTTAACTTGTCTATTATTGGCTTGCATAAAAAATGAGGTGTTACAAAACAATGCAACAAGTTAAAAAAACTCCTAGGGGTTATACCTTTCATGGATAATGCTAATAATGCTCTGACTATTAGATGGTTCTGATTTGCGGTCGCTCACAGATCAAAACGAGTAGTTTGTAAAACTGTAGTTAGCGACAATGGCTCGAGTCGTATCACGGGGATTCTTGTAAGCTTTATAAACAATAAAGTATAACAAATGGGGGTTTAAGTTTGATTAAGAAAACACAAAAAATAAGTGATTATAAAATAAGGGATTATGAAAGAAACATATCTACTAACTCGGTTTCTACTTATCATTGACTATTATAACTGCAATTCCCTAAGTGGATTTTTTAATATTATTTGATCACAATATCAATCAACAATGATGATTGATACTATTAAAAATATGTTCTTGTTGTCGGATTAAGCATACGGTTATAGATAGCGCAAATTAACGGTTAAGCAGAGTAAAATGCGATTAAAATCGAGAACATATACCAATCAAATTAAATCAACAATGTTGCATGATAATCGAATTAAGCAAACAACAATCACATAACATAATTGAAAGGAATTGAAATTGAATTGCAATGTTATAACAATCTCAAAGTTTTGGAACCTAAATACAACAGATCAGTCCCAAAAGTGTTAGTTCTCCATGAATCGTACAAAGCTTATATTTTCTTCAAAAGTGATTTTGTGAATAGTAATTTCGAGAGAGGGCAAACAATAGTCGCGGATCCTATGGTAAATTAAAAACATGAAATTAAGGTTCTAACCCGACCGGGTCGGAAAACATTAAAAAAAAACTCGGCCAAAAAAATGGCCCAAAACAAAATATTTTTTAAGTTTGGAACTTTAACAAATTATTTGAGACTTCTGCACTCTGGATCAAATTTTGGCTTAAACACAAACTTGTAGCTCTTTCTCTTAGCTTTCTAACGTATGTCAGAACGCGTAAAATGGTATTCTGCAGCTCAAGTTATGGTCTCAACAGTGAACATGTATCAAATAACCGCTAACGCTGAAAATAAAATAAAGACAAAAAAAATAATAGTAAAAATAATAAAACAAACTAAATAAATGCCTAAGTAAAATAGTAGAAGAATGTGCATCAAAATGCACTGATCAGGTTCAGACTGTGGGTGGCCCAATTAGGTTTGTTACTCTTTGCTCACTTACCTCAGTGTACAAAGGGGTTTATAATTCTCCCAACTGGTCATAGGGGAAGATGTTCAACGCTCATCACCACTACTTTTTTAGGGGACTCTAGTTATTATTCTTGAGCTTGAGGTGCCCGGGAGGGAAGGTCGTTTGTTCACTAGCGTCAAATATGATGGACATACCCCTCTGCGCCTTGCATCTCCTAATCCATGAATGAACACAAAGTTCTGAACTTCTATTTTTCAATAAGATTACACATATTTTTCGAGCTAGATTGAAGCTAGTCGCCATAAAAAGTTAGCAAATCTTGTGTATCATACTCATTGGGCACCATCTATCTTGGTGTTTGGTGCTGCCAAGAGGGGAAAAGTCGTCTTGCATGACCATCTTTGAAAGGAAAATGAAGTGGTTCAATAATGTGGCAGTGTTTTCATAATAGGGTAAGATTGGTACTTATAAAAGCTATGTGGGAAGTCTATCTTACTTTCGGGAATATGGTCCATTATATAACCTTTCGAGTATCACAACACACGCGCCAAGAAGGTGTAGTCGCTTGTACATGTGAATGATGAAGCTCTAGCTCTTACACAAGTATCTTTGACCCAGGTCGGTGCCACTCTTTCCAAGACCAACAAGGAGTTGGACTCTTCTCGTAAGACACTAGAAGAGTTGGAGTAGTCTTTGAAAGAAACTCAGGAAAAGTTTGAAGAAAACTGAGGATGACCTTCAAGATATTCATATTGAAAAATATTTTCATAGCTAAGGAGTATGAGAATGGAAAATTTCGTTTGATCAATGACAAGATGTCTAACACGAAGATGAAATGATGTGTGAGAAAATATTACTTGAAAATAATTGATGAACAATAAAGCGAATAAAAAGTAAGAAACACAAATATTTGGTAACCCAATTCAGTATAATCGTCACCTACGTCTGGAGGATTGTAGCTCATAGATAATGAAATACTCAAATTACGAGTTGAGTCAATAGTACACAAAGATCTTATATAAACTCTCCTGGCGACTCTTCCTGAATCTGAAATCCCCTCACTTTCACTTAAATACTCTTCCAAGCCTATGTAGGAACCAATTGTTTATGGTGTGAAACAATTTACAAATATAAACCAAAAACTCTATCTCTCTTGTAAATAGGAACGACTAACAAAGACAGAGTTTTACACAACATAATACAAAATAATCAACTAAAAAATGTATTACCTATAATTTTTCTCTCCAAATGTATCTTAAAATAAGGAGGATGATCTCTTGTCGCGATCCATCCAAAAGTCCCAATAGGGTAAAAGCAAATTCAGATCAAATTAAATCTTCAACAAACCAAATTTTTTATTGAGAGAAAATTAAATTAAACCTTTTATTGAATACAAATTCAATTAAATATTTTGTTGAATGCAAATCCAATTAAATATTTTCAAAACACATTTGCGCTTTTTCTATCCTTAGCATTGCTTGCCCAGTCGAACACATAATATCCTATAATTTGTCGCAAAAGAGTAAATAAATATTATTTTAAGGTAATTGCATTTGATATATTGTTCAATATTAAATATTAAGCTAAATTATAGTTTTGGTTTCTCTATTTTATCTTATTCACAAAATTAATTCTTCTATTTAAGAATCAAACAATTTTGGTTTTCTCTTACTTTTTTACATTAAAATCGGTTAAGTGTTAATTTTTTAAATTATAATCTTTTATTTATAATGTTTCACAAAAGGTTCTGATATGATGGTTTGTCAAGTTTTACAAGTGACAAATTATTTAAAAATAGATAAATCATCAACTTTAAGTACAAAAATATGAAGAAAAAAAATTAAAACTATCTGATTTTAAAATAGATGGACTGGTTCTGTAAATCAAACAAAATAAGAGGGCAAAAATTATAACTAAACCTAAATATTAAATAAATAGTAACTATTAGTTTAGAGTTAAATTTTGATTTGTCACATTATTAAAGTTTAATCCATTTTGTTAGAATCAAAAGCTATTTGAATTGATTAATGGATAGAAATTTAAATAGTTAATCTGGGATCACTCTTCTTAACTCTATGATACTGCTGTCATGTGAGAAACGCTTGATAACGATTAACAAACTGTAACTTTTTTCTGCATATATAAATTATAACAAACAGTTGTTAATTTTGAAGGACCCGTGATAATTAATGAGTGGTTTTAGTCTTATGATTATTTAAATGGATTTAGATTTTTGCTTTAAAAATGTAGAATCAAAGAAGAATAAAATAATCCTGCAATAAATGTAATACCACTAAATAACGAATTGCAAGTTAATATTTAAAATGTTTCAAAATCGAAACAAAATGCATGAGAAGGGAATCACTACATTGATATTGTTTGTCTTATATAAAATACTAAGAGACGATAAACCAACAACCGACCTTAGCTCAGTTGGTAGAGCGGAGGACTGTAGTTGGTGCTGTAATCCTTAGGTCACTGGTTCGAATCCGGTAGGTCGGATATTTTTAATAATTTTGCTACAGTTAAGTTGGTTCTTTTTATATTACTCTTTTTCTTTTCTATAATTTTTCTCTTTCTATTTTCCCCCACTTCTCCTTTATCTTTTTATTGTTTTTAAAAAAAAAACTTTTTTCTGTCCTCTTTCAGTTTCATATTCCAAATCTAAATTATATATTTTCTAATTTTCATTTATATTTTATTCTATTATTTTTATTAGTATTTTTTCATCTCTTTACTTATTATCTCATTTCTATTAATTTTCTTTTGTATTTTCATATTTATGAAAGAATGTTGAATATTTTGTCAAGGTGTAATATAATAACACATTTCATTATGGATGATTAACATGAATTATCCAAATTTATATTGATTTATAAATAAATAAATAAGAATATTGTTTAATTGGTATTTGTTAATTTGATTAACGAGTTGTTAGTTTAGGCTTCA
Organism: Vicia villosa; assembly: GCF_029867415.1. NCBI lineage: Eukaryota > Viridiplantae > Streptophyta > Magnoliopsida > Fabales > Fabaceae > Vicia > Vicia villosa. Next base: position 54,273,897 of record NC_081182.1, on the reverse strand, counting down.
ACCCCACTCTCACACTTATAAATAAATTTTTAAACTTATAAATTAATTTTAAAATAATAAAAAAATTGAGTGGATTTTTTTTTATTCTGAAATCTCGAGTTCAAATTTAAATGAAGTTGTTCAATTTTTATTAGAAAATTTCTTTACCCACCTCCCTATGGGGGTCACCCCCAGCGAAAAACTAAAACTACCCCTGCTTCGGAGATTCATCTCCGAAGTTTTTTTTTTTTGATTTTTTGTTGACTTCGGAAATGCATCTCCGAAAACACCAATTTTTTGGTGTTTTCGGAGATGCATTTCCGAAGTCAAAAAAATTCAAAATCCGTGCATATTTTCGGAAGTTCATTTTCGAAACTGTTGCTGCATATACAAATTTCCCTCCTTCACTATTTCATCATTTTTCTCCAAAACTTCTCAAACCCCTCTCTAAAACCCAATCAATCTCCATCCATTTTTCGCCCTAAAATCAAGTTTCAAACCGTTGATCACGTTAAAGGGAGCATAGAAAGCATCAATTTCAGGTAAACATCACTCATTTCATCCCCTATTTCACTACATTGATTGAAGAAATTTCTGCTGAAAACTGATATGGTTCGGAAGTGCATTTCCGAAATATATTACCTAATAAATTTCGGAAATGAACTTCCGGAATATGCCCTGGCAGTTTAAAAAAAACAGTTTTGGCCAATTTTGCTAATTTATTCATTTGTTAGGTATGGTGCATCCGGACAACATTGTGCAAGACGATGGAGGCATAGTTCCGGAAATTGTCAACGTTAATAACGATCCGGTTATTAACGTTACTCCTATGATCGATGCGGTCGATGTTCGGCAACATTTTACAAATGATCGGAGCTTCGATAGTCGCGAACAATTGATTGATTGGGTTCGGATGGAAGCTCACAAACATGGATTTGGAATTGTTATTTTAAGGTCGGACAACGAAAATAGTAGGCGGAAAGCTTTCGTTGTTTTGAATTGCGAACGGGGTGGTAGTTATGTACAATCAAACCGGGTGCTAAAACACGAGGACACGGGATCGAGAAAGTGCGGGTGTCCGTTTAAGTTGCGTGCTACTCGGAGGGTTGATGATTTGTGGCGGTTAACCGTAATTTGTGGAATTCATAATCATGCCTTGGATGTCAAGTTACACGGGCATCCAATGGCGTGTCGTTTGTCCCGCGAAGAGAGGAATGTGATATCGGACCTAACGATAGTCAAAGCGGCGCCTCGCAACATACTTGCCGATTTGAAGCGTAAGAATCCAGACAGCGTTTCAAATATCAAGCAAGTTTACAATGAACGACACAATCTCAAAGTATTGAATATGGGCCCTCGGTCGGAAATGCAACAACTTTTGAAACTACTAGACGATAATAAATATGTTTCAAGCTTCCGAACCTCCGAGGATAAAGTTACAGTGCGTGATATTTTTTGGACTCATCCCGAAAGTATCAAATTATTCAACACATTTCCAACCGTTCTAGTCATGGATTCGACGTACAAGACAAAATAATATAGGCTTCCTCTTCTAGAGATCGTTGGTGTGACCTCGACGGACAAGACTTATTCGGTGGGGTTTGCTTTTTTGGAGTGTGAAAAAGAAGACAACTTTACGTGGGCCTTGGGAATTTGCAAGTCTTTGTTAGTTGATCAAGATGTTATGCCAAACGTCATTGTCACCGATCGAGACAATGCTTTGATGAATGCGGTCGATACCGTCTTCCCGACATCTACCGCTTTACTTTGTCGGTATCACATAACTTGCAACGTGAGAAGCAAGTTGAAACCCGCGGTTGGGACAAAAGATAGGCCGGATGAAAATGGTAAAGTTGTCAAAGCCGGTGTTGTGGTTGATAGGATAATGGCGGCATGGAGGGGAATTTTGGATGCATACTCCGAAGAGGATTATACCGAGAAATTGGTACACTTTAGGTCTTTGTGTGGTTCCATTAAGACTTTTTGTCATTACGTCGAATCCACCATTCTTGACAAAGTTAGAGAAAAAGTCGTGTGCGCTTGGACAAATCGGGTTAGACATCTTGGTTGCACCACGACTAACCGAGTTGAATCCGCACATGCGGTCTTCAAGAGGTGGTTGGGTGATAGCAAGGGAGATTTGTGTCGTGGATGGGACACCGTGAACCAAATGCTTGAAAATTAACACAATGAAATTCAAACATCGTTCGGTCGGAGCAAGACGGTTATGGAACACCGGTATAAGGGCCAAATTCTATTCTCCCAATTGATTTACAACATATATCGAACGGGTTTGAATTTTTTGTTTCATGAAGCTAAGCGGTCGGAGACCACGGGGACGGATAGTTCATTATGTGGGTGCACCATTAGAACTACATACGGTCTTCCGTGTGCTTGTATACTTGCAAAAAAGAAAAAATTGAATTCACCCATACGCATGGATGAGGTAGCCGACCATTGGAAGAAACTTCGTTTTGATGATTTTGACCCGCCGAAAGAAAATGACTCCAAAATCACCATCTCCGACGAGTTGGAAGTGATAATGGAGAAGTTTGCTAAAGCGGACGACACAACAAAAATGCACATAAAAGAACAATTGCGAAAGATCGCATTTCCGGAGACCACCGATTTGAAACCGCCATCTCAACCGGTTAAAACGAAAGGTGCACCGAAAAAGTCCAAAATTACACAAGATGACACGTCAACAAAACGATCTCCTTCCTACTTTGAACATGTTGATGCATCGTTCCCGGAAATTCATGAGACACCGAAGTCTAAGTGTAGTGGTAACAAAGGAGCCCGTATTTCGAAGCCACCTCGTACACAGCCGATCAAAAAATCACCAATTGTCTACATTGATGAGATGCCACTTTTTATGCACAAATATATCGATAACATCGTTGATGTTGGAGGCGACGACAATTGTGGATATCGGGCCGTTGCGGGTTTGCTCGGTAAAGGGGAAAATAATCACACTTTAGTCCGACGGGAACTCATTGCGGAGTTGACTTCGTATCGGGACATCTACGGCCGACTATATGAAAATCAAGAAAAGTTTGCAAAAATTCATGATGCACTTGTTCCATCACTTACCGGTATCGCTCCGGTTTCGAAGTGGATGTCATTCCCCGAGATGGGTCATCTAATAACAAGTGCATATGATATGGTGTGCGTCGATTTGACGAGGTTTGGGCTAAGTGAGACTTTCTTTCCACTTCATAGTCGACCGCCGTTGGACGCGTCGGGCCGCATCATATGCATCGGGTATCTACGATCGCGGCACTTCGTTCAAGTGTTTTTGAAACCGGGTTGTCCTATACCGGATACTTCTTGTCAATGGACGGCACATCGTTCAAGTGAGGCGGAGACTTGGCCGGATCCGTTCGTTTCGAGAATGGCGGAGTTTGAAGAAATGATGAGCAAAGAGCGCGAGCAAAATAGAGAGCGGTCGAAAGACGTGCCTATTTTGGACTTAGGATCCACCGATTGGTTCGGTGAATTTTAGTTCGTTCCGGATCGTTTTTGTTTGTAACGATCATTTTTTGTATGTATTGTTGTTTATCATGTAAAATCGGACCGATTCAATACATATATAATATAAGTATGTTTTATGTCATCTTTGTCTAATTTATGTTTAATGTCAATTCCATTTCTTCAATTTACACAACACACTAAGAAATCAACAAAATGTAAAATTTATGTCTGTTTCTGCATAATTTGGAAATGAACTTCCGAACTATACATGTCTGCCTCCTATTTTCGGAAGTTCATTTCCGAAATGTCCCCTGAGGCAGGATAAGGTTTGTTGGGCCATCAATGCTCCAATAAGTCTATAAATACTACACACTCTTCTTCATCCTCTTCACACCACAAAACACAAATGACACAAACCTACCCCCACCTAGCATTCGTCTACTTTGAAACCGGCTACCCGATGCCGTTCCAATTTCGCTTCTCGCGCGACACGCCGTTTGCGGAGTTGATACCGTCGCTCAACACGCTTTTGCGCTATCCCGAGAATCGAAAGGTTGTCAAGCTCGAGTACCGCTCGCCATCGCTTAACGACGAGGGAGGCATTAAGTTCACACCTTTTGAGATCAAGAACGACGAAGATTTAGCGGTTTTGTGGACAACGTTCGACCGATTTTCTTCGAAAGGCCCGATCGAGTTGGACGCGAAACTTCAAAGATCGGCGGACGACGTTATCAAAATGTTGACTCATCTCCACCTACCCGTGTTCAACAATATGTAACTTTAATTTTCAGTAATATTATCGTTGTAATCTTCACCCGATTAAATAAAGTGAATCGTTGTTGTTTTTCGTTTTGATTCTGTCCAGACATAAATTCGGATGTTCATTTCCGAATTCCCTCAAGGGGGGGTGCGTTCGGAGATGAACTTCCGAAACACCACATTTTCTGAAAAAGTAATTTTATTTCGGAGATGCATCTCCGAAATCAATATTTTATATTAAAAAAAACACGTTTTCGGAGATACATTTCCGAAAACACATTTTTTTCAAAAAAAAGTACCTTTTCGGAAATGAACTTCCGAAACAAGGGATAGTGTTATAAATTCACTAGGGGTGAGCAAGAAGGTTAGGAGGTGGGTGAAGAAATTTTCTTTTTATTATACTATAAAAGTTGTAACCTAAAATGTTTGTGAGTTTTATCTAAAATTTTTCAAACAATTCAATTTGAATCAATATAGATTAAACTAAATTATTATATTTTTTAGTCACTTAGTATAATTAATTCAATTATGTTATTTAAAATGTTTTAAAATCAATTCTATTTTTGTTGAAAATTTTGAAAACTCTTATACGTAATTTTTTAAAAACCGATAGTGTATTCAACCCCCATTTTCTAGACTCTTATGTCACCGTATTCACAAAAACAAGTCAATTATGGTATTGAATAAAATGGTTTTAATGAATATAGGTCTAGGAAAGCAAGTCCATTGATATTGGGAACTAAGGAGCTCCCATCCAAGATTAACCATTGTTACTTTATTGATGTCTCTAAGGGACCTAATGTCCAAACTTTCTTCAAGAGTATCAGTACTAACCTTATGCAAAGCCAAAATGACAATTTTCTTGCTATTAATATCACATGCCCATATGAAAATTTTCATCCATTTGTAAAAGGTAAATCAACATTCTGTGAATGACACTTTTGAAAAATTTAAATTTTTTAACAAGAGAAAGAAGAAAAGTCTTCAGAGTTCAATTTAGATTTGATGTTCTCAACAATAGGTTGAATATAGTTAACTTTAGGTCTGCCTTTTAAAATGGGAATCCCAAGATAATGAAAAAGGTAAACCCCAACCTTGAATCCATGCCTTTTAAAATGGGAATCCCAAGATAATGAAAAAGGTAAACCCCAACCTTGAATCCAAACATATCAGCAAGTCTGTTTAATCTATTATGGTTGATGGATCCTCCAAAGAAAACAAGTTTAGCAAGATTAATAAGTTTTCTTAAGATTACACCATATATAGTTGATGAACAAGTTAAAGCGACTTCTTACATTAAGGTTATTATCCTTGCAAACTATAATGACATCATCTACATATAACACATGCAAAGATATTTGGCTATCTCAAGTGCTGTTAATTAGAGTTAACTTCCCATAATTGACCAATTTTGTAATGAATCTACTAAACACATCTTCAATAAGACAAAATAAGATAGAGGATAATGGATCACTTTGACTAACACCCCTTTTGGAAAGGAAAAAACGCGCATTCTTATCATTAACACAAATAGAGATCATGGAAGATTGAAGAATAGTATGAATCCAAGAACAGAAAGGTAATTATTTTAACATTAACATGGACATCACCAATGAAATTTTTGTTCCATCCTCTAAAAATGTTTTTTAGGTTCTTTAATTTTTTAGAAAGAATAGGCATAAAATAACAATAATATTTGTTAAGAAATGTGATTGGACCTAACTCATTTATAAGCACATGTTCCGGCCATATGTTGTCTAATATGAGATTCTTAATTAGGGGTGGAAATAGACTGGGCCGAGCTAGGCTTTGCCAAGCCTGAGCCTGGCCTGTCAAAAAAACTGAAGCCTAAGCCTGGCCTGTAGCCTGTCGTAGACTTATGTTTAGGCCTGAGCCTGGCCTTTTCGAAGGCCTGGTTAGCCTGTTAGCCTACATAAAAGCCTATTTGTTTTAGAAATTTGTAAATAAACATTTAAAATAATGTTTTAATAGACTAACTAACTAAAAAAAGCAAGAGACTAAAAATTTGTTTGCATCGACTTATTTTAACTTACCTATTAACATTAATTATGTGAGATTATTTGTTTAAGAGAACTTATGAAAATAATGTTCATAATGTGTTTTCATCTTATTTTTAAAAGGTCTTCAAGATAATCAGATTTTATTTATGTATTTTAATTCAAAGTACAAAACATAACATAATGATAATAAAAAATTATTCATATTTATTTAAATAGGTCGGCCTGGTAGGCTTAAAAGGCTTTGTTTAGGGCCCGAGCCTAGCCTTTTTAATTATATAGGCTTATAAAAAAGCCTAAGCCTTATCTATTTACAAAAAATGTGTGGCCTGACCTGAGCCTATATAGGCTAGCCTGTAGGCCCCTGTTATCGGCCTGGCCTCTTTCCACCCCTATTCTTAATACACCCCTCACGCCCAAGACTGGACATCTGGAGCATTGAAATAAATGGTGGGTGCCCGATAACGGAAATATGATAACAAGTGACCCACTGGATATTAAACCAGACTCTGATATCATGTAAAGAAATGTGATTGGACCTAACTCAACCCTATAAAACTGACTTTTAGGACAAGGATTACCCCCATTTATAAGTACATGTTCAGGTCATATATTATCTGATGTGAGACTCTTAACAATATTGACTATTCCAACTATCTTGTTGACCTTTGCACAATTAGGGTGGACCATATTTTTATAAATCTAAAGGGAGCAACATGCCTGGTATTATTAGGCTTGTAATTAAGTGTAAGAGTAAAATGATCAGAGCTACTTCTAGTAAGGGTTCAATAGGAAATGGAAGTCCAATTATCAATTCAATGATTATTACAAATGGCTTTACCAAGTCTTTTTAAATAAAATTGTTACATATTATTTTATTGGACCAAGTGAAGAAAGAATATCTAGTTTCCAAATGAATTAGATGGTTGGCATCACTCTTAGCTTGAAAATTATTTGAAGAAATCTGAGAGGGAGAATTGTTACCCTCTATATTTATGAGAACCAATAATAATGTTGAAATATCATATAAAACACCATAGAATAGTTACCATGCAAATTTCATTATTTAAGTTATTCCATAGCTCTCTTATCTTAATGTAACTAGTAGCCGCACAAATAAAATTAGTTCTATAATATGAATTATTATGAGTGACCTGAAAGGTGGCATGTTGGTCAGAGGTTTGCATGTTAACATGATCAATAAATCACCTTAACAACAATACGATAATCCTAACTTCCTTCAGTAACAAATTTAGATATTAGAGGAGCATGCTCTAGGAATATCAAATTGGGCAATAGCCATCTTATCCAACTTTTATGCATATCCTCCATCCTTCAAACCCTTCTTCTAAGCAAGGTTCGATGATTACTTCCATCAAATGCTAGTTTCAAGTGTGCACGCTTGCTTCATAATGCGCCAAAAATTGGACAAAACAAAGCGATGGAGGACATACAAGCCATGATGAGAGGGACGTTTGACAAGCAATAGTAGGAATACAATGAAGTGATGGCAGCGATGAATAACATCCAGCGATTTCCTGAAGATGATAAGTGATTTAGGCGTTTCACTATAATGCTAGTTTTTGTTTTAGTTTTTATTTCCATTTTATATACTTTACTTTTTCCAATCTAGTAGTAGTTTCTTTTATGTTCTCCCAATATGTAAGCTTAGTTCTTTGAATAAATGAATGAGTTTGTTGTTGTTTTTTCTTTCAGTTAATGATGTGCGGACCTTACTAGTGACAATATGAAAAGAAACAATAAAAAACAGAAAAAAATAAAAAGCATAAAAAGTTTATCATTACCAAAGTTTTAGATCCAAAGAGATAGCTAAAGAAGAAAAGGGAATCCATCTCAATTGTACTCAAATTGATTAAAATTTTATGGATTGGTTTAGATTAGATTTTATTTTTTATTTTTTTTGTAATAAAGCCCAAAGCAAACCAAATCGAGAAACAACAAATTGATTTGAGTTGGATTGATCGGATAAATTAAAAAATGTAAAAATATTTGAAATAAATAACTCATTTTATGAATTAATTTTTTATAATAATATAAAAAATATAGTATTGATAGTGTCCAATTATTAATACTAGACTAGTAATGTTTCCTTAATAAATTTAAAAATATATAACAAGAAAAACATCTAACGTAAAGACTTTTGAATTTATAATTAATCACTTGACTTAGTATGATAATAAATGTGTTTCATAGCTATATACTCGATTAAAATAGCATAATTTTCAATATATGACATTTTATTTTTTCTTTTTGAATTCAATGCTTAGTAGTAATAATTTTCATAATAATTAATTATGGTTGATTTAGGTAGACGGATTCACAGATGAAAAATTAAATATATAATGTCCTAACCCAATTGACATTAAATTTTATTGATTTTATTCGATTATTATTCGAACTAAAGAAATAATCAACCCAAATACAATACTATAGTTTGGTTTCTTTAGAGCTAGATTTCTAACCAAAATTAATGATCAGAAAAGTTGATAAATACTCCCACTAATAATATGGAACTTAAAAGTAAAGAATTTTGACCAAAATATTAAAATACTGCACAATTTTTACGAATACTAGGATGAAAGAAGAAGTGAAGGGACACAAGGTTCTGTTTGAGATTTGCTGTACTTTAGCTTCGGCCATGTTTTCGCCTCTATGAGCTGTATGTACTTACTGTTTTCCCCTCAATATCCAATCATCTTTACTCAACTCTCCTCTTTACTTCCACACCCACCCACTTTTTTACCAACAAAAAGTGCCTAACAATAACTACTTCTAAATAATTTATTTCGTTTTTGACTTCTCAATCATTCAGTTACATCTTTTTTTGTTCTCTTCTTTGTTACTGTTGCTGATCCCTGTTTGTTAGGATTGAGTTGCTCTATCCATAGTTGAACCCAACACTAAATTGAAGAATACCGTTTTGTTTAACTCTTATTCTTATTCTTTTTGCAGCTTAGTTAAAGGTTTTATTCTTATGCAAAGCTGAAATGAAGATTGTTGATATTCTGCAAATTTGTTATTGTTATGCACATTCTAGAAGTGGTTGATGTATGTGGAAATGAAACTAGTGTCTATTCTGTTGTTATTGTTGGCTACCGTTTATTCTTTTGCACTTCCTCAGCTTGATTTACAAGGTACTGTTTTCTGTTACCAGCAATTTTCATTTCCTTCAATTTCCCTGAACATGTTGATTGTGTTGCACATCTTTATAAATGGATTATTTCTAGGGTTTAGTTCATGTATATGCTTCATGTACATGCCTTTGTAATTTTGTCAAAGTTGCAAGTGTCTTTTGAATCTCGGACTAATGTTTTATGAACTTCATGTTCATTTCAGAAGATGCACTATATGCATTGAAGTTATCTCTGAATGCTTCGCCCAGCCAGCTTACAAACTGGAACAAAAATCAAGTAAACCCTTGTACTTGGTCCGGTGTTTACTGCGACCAGAATACCAATGTTGTTCAAGTGTAAGGGTTTTTCTTGATCCGGAGAACATGTTTACCTTATTGATGGTCGATGATTTTATTCATTTCATTGCAGTTCACTAGCTTTTATGGGATTGACTGGAACCTTGACACCAAGAATAGGAGCTCTAAAAAGTCTTACAACTCTGTACGTAAATATGAAGTATCCGCATCATTATAGTTCTTAGTATCGTCATTCTTGGTGTATTGGATTATAGTGTTTTATTGATGTGAGTTGGTAACACAGTTCTTTACAAGGGAATCACATCTCTGGTGAGATACCAAAAGAATTTGGAAATCTTACCAGCTTAGTGAGATTGGATCTGGAAAACAACATGTTAACCGGTGAAATACCGTCTTCCCTTGGTAATCTTAAAAGGCTTCAATTCTTGTAAGTACATGATGAGTCCTTGCATGTTGCATCTTACTATCCTTGTGAAATGTTTAAAAATGTCTAATTTTGGTCTTGCAACTAGGACATTGAGTCAGAACAATCTCAAAGGGATTATTCCAGAATCACTTAGCAGTGTCCCAAACTTGATCAATCTGTAAGTGGACTACTCTTCGCGCCTTTTGTTTTTCTACTTCTTAGTACATTTCACTGTCATTTTACCATCTGATGGATTGTCCAAACTTTTCTTCTGTAGTCTGTTAGATTCAAATGATCTTAGAGGACAGATTCCGGAGCAGTTATTCAATGTTCCTAAGTACAAGTATGTATGGTAAATTAGTTTTAAATTGATTATTTCTTTAAAGCCCGGTTTAATGACTTTCTATCCTGACCGACATATACATAACGTCATAATCATATACAACAGTTACTGTTAGCAACCTAATCAAATAGTAGTCTTCATTGATAACATTAGAACTTAAGGTTCATGTGATTTTTTCATTTTCATAATTTAGATTGCATATGTTCCAGTTCAAATTTGTTTCACTTTGTTTCTTATCACAGTTTCACTGGAAATAAGTTGAATTGTGGCGTGGGTTATCAGCATCTTTGCATATCTGATAGTGAAAATCAAGGTTACATTTCTTTCCCTAACCCCCCACCTCCCCACAAGCAACAAGCAACAGTCAGAAAACTAATTTTCCTTTACTTGGCAGGTTCTTCACATAAATCAAAAATAGGCCTCGTAGTTGGAACAGTTATAGGTTTAATTCTTCTTCTTTTTCTTGGTAGCGTTTTGTTTTTCTGGTGCAAAGGATACAAGCGTGAAGTATATGAAGATGTTCCAGGTGTGTGATCCATTCTCAGTCTGTACAAAGTTTCTATTGACTTTTAATAGCAGCAATTTAAATTCCTAATCTGTTAATGCTGCTCGTGGCTTTTATTTCAAGCTGATCAAATACTGTAAACTCATGAATCATTATGATACAAGACACTATTAACCAAAATTTAGATAGATTCATATGAATGGTATATTTCTTAGCTCGTTGCGCTCAAACAATTTATTGGAAATGCATTATTTTTCTTGAGAAAATCCTCATATTCACCGTGATGGTCAAGAGCATCAGTCTGTGGTACTTTGTTTCCTTTTTTGTATGAAATTTCTCTTGTATATGAATCTACTTATTTCTTGTCTCATTAGGTGAAGTTGATCGGCGAATTACATTAGGTCAAATAAAAAAGTTTTCCTGGAGAGAACTACAGATAGCTACAGACAACTTCAACGAGAAAAATGTATTAGGACAGGGAGGCTTTGGAAAGGTTTACAAAGGTGATTTAGCTGATGGTACAAAAATTGCAGTAAAACGGCTAACTGATTATGAAAGTCCCGGGGGTGATCAAGCTTTCCAGCGGGAGGTTGAGATGATAAGCGTAGCTGTCCATAGGAACCTTTTACGCCTCATTGGGTTTTGTTCTACTCCAACTGAACGCCTCTTAGTTTATCCTTTCATGGAAAACTTAAGTGTTGCTTCTCGACTACGAGGTATTTAGTTATAATGTATACAAGCATAGTGGTCTGTATATTTTCTTTATAATTACTTGTAAAATTTTGGCATATTTTCCAGTGATGTTTGACCATGTTGAATACTGATTCAGAGCTCAAACCTGGGGAATCCGTTTTGAATTGGGCTACAAGAAAAGGAGTGGCTCTTGGAACGGCCCGAGGCCTTGAATATCTTCATGAACAATGTGATCCTAAAATTATTCATAGAGATGTAAAGGCAGCAAACATATTATTAGATGGAGATTTTGAAGCAGTTGTCGGGGACTTTGGTTTGGCAAAACTGGTTGATGTTCAAAGGACTAACGTGACAACTCAAATTCGTGGGACAATGGGCCATATAGCTCCTGAATACTTGTCTACAGGAAAGTCTTCAGAAAAGACAGATGTTTTTAGTTACGGGGTTATGCTTTTGGAGCTTGTAACAGGTCAACGTGCGATTGACTTTTCACGTTTGGAAGATGAAGATGATGTGTTATTGCTTGACCATGTGAGTACCTCATTTTAGTCCTTGTTTGTCCTCTTTGTGCCTTTGTGGTTGTTTCTTATTTGTACGAATAATTATATGCTTCTGTTTTTCTATATTTGTGTTTTATTTAGGTGAAGAAGCTACAGCGGGAGAAAAAACTAGATGCTATTGTTGACAGCAACCTTAAAAAAGAGTACAACATAGAAGAGGTTGAAATGATAGTACAGGTTGCATTACTGTGCGCACAAGCTATGCCAGAGGAACGTCCGGCAATGTCAGAGGTTGTAAGAATGTTAGAGGGAGAAGGGCTGACTGAAAGATGGGAAGAATGGCAGCATGTGGAGGTTACTCGGAGGCAAGACACAGAGAGACTGCAAAGAAGATTTGCATGGGGAGAAGATTCGATTCATAACCAAGAGGCCATCGAGTTGTCGGGTGGAAGATGAGAGTGAGCCATAAATTTCTATCAACATTTTTTATGTTGTCAACAAATATCTCATTTCAACCAAAATTGCAACTGTAGCAATAGTATAGAAAGAAAAAACGTTTATGCAACTAGAAATGAAACAATTCACGGATGTTGCATTGGCACATTACGTTGTTATTTAGCTCAGCAACTACGTCATAACTGTATATATGCATGCATGAAACATGTTCAAAATACCCGTGATCATTGATTATCAGGTTGTGTTTGAAGTTTGAAGATTGAATCCTAATTTTAAATGTGATCATTTTCGAAATAGCTTGAGGCACTAGCACGGGAATGGCATTTCACAAAAACAAATATCAGACAACGTCGTTCAAATATAATAAATCAATGTCAATCGAATCCAAAAAGCTAATAGATATGATTTTCTTTTTTGCTCAATAGGATGCACTGCACGGGTGAGGAGTGAGGGTGTTGCTAATAAGAAAAATTGTTAATACCTATTTATTCGAGAATTTCTTTGGAGACTCCTATGGGGAGAACCTCCGGCGAAAAATAAAAAATATTCCTATTTCGGAAATGCATTTCTGAAGTAATTTTTTTTTTCAAAATTTTACCAGAATTCGAAATGCACTTCTGAAAACATCAAATGAGAGGTGTTTTCGGAGATTCATTTCCGAAAACATATTTTTCACATTTTTGGATCTTTTCGAGATACATCTCCAAAATATGCAGAAATTGTTTTATTTTTGTGTTTTTCTAAACAACGTTTAGTCTCGTATTTTTAATTAAACGAAAACGCTTGCAGTAAACAGTGCTTGACATAAATCAAATAAGCGACATATCAGCATAAAATACTAATATTATATATACAAGCCGAATAAAATACTAATAGTGTGCGAAAATGTACGTAAATGTCAAGAAATACAAACCGAATACAATAAAGGCCAATAAAAATAAACCAGAACCCCCTACTGAGTATGCCTAACCCTAATGCCCTGGGACCTCCTCTGCTTGGTATATGCCGCCGCACCGCCCGCGTCACCGACCATCCTCTCCACGAATGCAACCGCCTCTGGACCGCCCTGCGCGATGATACCTCGGTCCAATGCGTCCCGCCCAAGCATCTCTATCCGCTGGCATATCGGTAGGAGATCCGTGACATGGTCATCCTCAGCCTGCTGGTTCTCCAAGATCTCCTCATATGCTGGCCTAGGAGCTCCGAGTGTCATCAGAGGATGTGACACTCGATAGAACTATGTCACATACCCCTCTATACAATGCCACTCCTGGGTGGTCTGCATGCGACGATACTCCTCCGGGACCAAATGATGCGCCCATTCCTCAAATATGGCAGTGAGCTCCACTCGGGTAACTGTGTCGGGAGCAGCCTCAAACGGTGACCTCGGTATCATCTACACACGTCCAAACTTCCGCACGCACCACTCTGGCAGATATCTCACCATGGTGTTGGCCCCGCATGCCAACCAGTCAGAGTATAACGCGATGCGGTCAAATGGGACAACAGCAGTGTAGTCACTAAATGGCGTCCAACGAATGTCATCGTGAGCTGTGCGGTCGAGGTACCCGCGATATGGTCCCACTGCGTTGTTCCCCCTTTGGAGAACGTATCGGGCGGCCCTGGGCAAAGCGTCATCGTACGCAGCATCAATGGCGAAGCCGTGGATGCAGGGGAAGTAGGAGATGATCCAGCCCTGAAACATAAATACGATAACATGTTAAAAATAAATACGAACCATAAATAAATGTGAAATAATTAAAAAGAAACATACCGTCAAGAGTGTGGCAGATCCAGTCAACTGCCTGGTCCTCCAGTTGGAAGCTTCATTCAGCTTCTGGTATAGGTATACCAGAATAGCTGACCCCCAGTTTCACTGGTGAATGGTAGTCAAGTCCATGAAGTAGCAGAGATAAGTTACGTCGACGTATGTTGCACTCTTGTCCACAAAGAGTGTAGTGCCTACCAAAAACATGAACTAGCACCGCAGAGCGCATGCACGGTGATACTCCGTAAAAATCTCGTCCTCCGCCTGCTCGGACTCGGCCGGCGCCACCAGGTGGTTCTCATACAACTCTCTCAAGCTGGAGAACCGAATATAGGCCCCACTTGTTGTCCTGCACTCAAACTCAGCCATGTATGGGTCCATACTCAAATAGTCGACCATCCACTTGATCGCCTCGACCCTCTGGATCTGGGAATGGTGCAGCAGTCTCCCTCTGATCGGCAGGTGGAGCAGACAATGAACATCGTGTAATGTGATCGTCAAATCCCCAACCGGTAAGTGGAAAGAAGACGTCTTCCGATGCCACCGCTCCACGAAAGCCCCCTTGCATGCTGTGGTTGATAGTAGGGGTAGCAAAACGGGCGGCCCGCCCCGCCCGCTGCCCGCTAAAAAACGAGCGGGGCGGGCATGCCCGCCTAGTGAAATGGGCATAAAAATCATGCCCACCCCGCCAAGATGGCGGGTTAGCGGGCGGCGGGCTTGCCCGCCTATTTTTATTTATATTTTTGTTAATAGATTAATAGGTTTTTTATACCTTTTAATTAAATTTTTCACTTATTTTTTAAAATAATTTTTTATAAAAGCAACTTTTTAACAAATTTTACTTAAAAAATATTACATATATCTACAAATAAATATATAAAATAAACAGTTAAGAATTGGATTTACTAGAATTAACTAAAAAAGAGGGAATTTTGGAGGAGGGGCGGGCTTTGGCGGGCGGCGAGCATTGGCGGGACGGGCTATGGCGGGCGGCGGGTTTGGGCGAGGCGGGCTTTGGCGAGCGGCAGGCCTAAAATCCCAACCCAACCCGTCATTTTTTGGCGGGTGCGCGGGCCGGGCCGGCGGGCCACGGCCCATTTTGCCACCCCTAGCTGATAGTGGTATGCCCGGTCATGCACAACCCACTGAGCCCGGAAACAGTCACCACATCATTAAACCACTGCACCTCTGGTTTAAACAGATTAAAAATCTTCCGCGTGTGGTTCACCATTTTTAACTTGTTTGTTCACTTAATCAATTAACACTATAAATTTGATAAATAACAAATATAATTAATATAAATATAACTGCCGACATAATAACTATTAAAATACTATAATTAAATAATATTTCAATAAGATGTTCTAACAAGATCCATCTAAACCAACTCATTAGGATATATTGGAAGAGTAGCAGGCTAGGGCAGACCATGTCGTTGACGGTTTCCCGATCTGTCAACGTATTATGGCTATTGGGAAATAATTCACAGAGATCGAAGAGTTTCAGGAAGGTACTTTTGTGAGGGCCATTTTAAAGGCCATGATAGGCGAGACACGACATATGCCTCGCAGTACAGGAGGCAAAAGAAGAACCAAAGGAGTAAGATATATCCAGTTGTCATATGGTGAACTGACTTTTAAAGAAATGTACGGTAAGCAAGAGTCGCCACCGACTTTTATTTTATCCAAATTAACAGAAAGGCTAAAAGAACATGAAAAACCTTTTAAATAAAAACTGAGTTCGGGGGGTAATTTATACAAAGGGAAGGTGTAAGGCACCCTTTGCATCCATAGTTATCCATGGGCTCTTAATTGCTTTGCTCTTTTGAAAGAAAAAGTGTAGAAAAGAAATAAGACTTTAGCTTGTAAATAAGCGTAGCTTTTTGAAAGTTTTTGAGAAAAGGGTAGAAAAAGATTTTAAACCAGAGCATGCAATTAAGGGCAAATTACCTGGTTAGATGAAAAATGTTCTTTTAGCCTTTCAGGGCTAGCCATACCATAGGAGGGTAAGGAAGTCCTTTGATTTGGAGGTTGAAGGGTCGTCGAATTATCGTTCGCCAAAGACTGTCCCTGCCATAGAGGGGCAGGTAGTCTAAGGGAAGGATTAGAATAGCCTTCTTCGTTAGGCGACCAGAGGATACCTCAGCACTTCGTAGGCAACTTCGAGGGACGAGGTCATATTTGGCGAATCGAAGGCAGCATCATTAGGGACTTATGACCTTGAGAATGAACTGAGGGCAACATTGCTGAGGTATCCTCGTATTCGAGGGACTTGGCTATTCTGCGTTAGAAACACAAGGCAACAGGCAACAAGAGGGGTACCATAAAAGGTGCGTGGGTGCAACAATCACGTGATCAGATTCAAAATAACTTATCTTGTAATTAAGTGATTCTAATTCAATTCAGGGTTACCACTCCCTAAGTTACTAACCACGCTGTCATACCCCAAAATTTGCCCATGCTATTTCTCCTATTCAAAATTCAAGTCAAGGTACAAAGCTCAAAGGCGCCCTCTCCTAAACAAGGTTCAAAAACTAGGGTTTTGTCACTCTGAGGAAAAATCAATGGATCAAAAGCTCCAAGGCATCTCATATGGTCTATGATACCCCACACTATCTCCAATTCAAAAGATTTCCATCTCAAGCATATTCATGACCCATTATAAGACCCGTGAAGCCATTCTTTTATTTCTTATCATTATTATTATTTTATTTTGGAATTTATTTATTTAAATTCTTAAATAAAGTAAATGAATAATGAAAAACATAAAAGAAATTGGTTTATTTTGTGATCAAACCTCGAGTAAATATCTGAGTTTACTATAGGAAAATTCGGGCGCTATGATCATCACAAGTTAGGCTATTATGGAAAAAATGTGAAAGTTAAATAGAGCAATTTTGAATGTTTGATTAAAAAAGCCCAATTA
Source organism: Vicia villosa (assembly GCF_029867415.1). Taxonomy (NCBI): domain Eukaryota; kingdom Viridiplantae; phylum Streptophyta; class Magnoliopsida; order Fabales; family Fabaceae; genus Vicia; species Vicia villosa. Next base: position 54,256,620 of record NC_081182.1, on the reverse strand, counting down.
GTGGGGGTGTAAACATGAAACCTCCAGGCCCATCTGTGCATCATCTTGATTTTGGTTTTATTTTTGATTTTTATCTAACTTAAATCAAAATAAATTGAAACAAATCAAATGGCAATTGTGATGGACGTGAATATATTTCCCTGATAAATAATCAACCAAAAATCTAATTGAAGCTTGATTGAGTTCAAAAACAGCAAGATTAAATCTCTTCCAAATCAAATCTCTAATTGATTTCAATCACAAGAATGTGGTTCATCTTGGGTAACCTAAATCCATATATAAAACAACTAATCCTAATGAGAAAAGGGATGGATGGTTCAGCGACTGAAGTTGGTTGATACTCGAAGTTACACTCATATGAACTGGACTTTCAGGACCTTCTCGGTCGGTGATTCGATTGCCGAACTGAGATAAGCGCCTTCGAGAAAGGTCAATGATATGAGCTCCCTAGAACCCGATCTTTATATAGGACAGGTTGAACCAACTAAACTTCAGTGGGGGGGTGCTTACCTACGAACTTCAAGCAAGCCTAACCATAAGGCAAAATTGTGTGACTTGTGTGACTTGTTTGTGTTTGCTACTAACCTTTGTTTCCTTGCAGGTTTTGTTGAAGGACTTGTTTGCCCTTACTATCTCACGCTGTGCCTAATGAACTGCATTCGCATAACATTCATGACATCATGACATCATAAGCATAACATGATTTAACTAACCCTTTTCAAGGATCTTAGAGATTTAGGACGCACAATTTCAGGTGCTCTTATCAAGGACTGAACTCTTATCTAGGGGCAAGAGGTTTTATTTTCCTCTGGCCACGTGCCTTCCAATTTGGAGACTCAGGACCTATCAAGGGGCAAGAGGATTTATTTTCCTCTAGCCATATACTTTCAAATTCAAAAGTACAAGTATCCCGAATCAGAGGCTATGACCCACTGGATATGGTGAGCTTGATTCTCAAAGAAAGACATTCAAATCCAAGAATCAGAGTTCTTCAAACGAAGATGCGACCAAATCATTTTCTAATGTTGCTAACTAAATTCCTTAAAGATCCTTGAAAAGATTGCATTAGCATTCATAAAACTAATCTTTCCTTTTCAGGTCATTTCATAATCAAAAGAATATTATCATCCAAGTATGGTTCAAATACAATCGTATCAACGATTCGATCTCAACACTCATTCACGACAAATACAATTCTGATACTTCATTACGGGTCTTTCTTCAAAGATAATTCAGAAGTAATCAAAGAACTTCCCATCCTTTCTAGAAACCTTTCTAGGTAATCTTTTCTAAGATGTTTGATATCCTTTCTAGGAACCTTTCTAGGAAGTCTTCTCTAAGACATTTATCATCCTTTCCAGGAACCTTTCTAGGTAGTCTTTTCTAATACATTTATCCTCCTTTCTAGGAACCTTTCTAGGTAATCTCCTTTCTAGGAACCTTTTCTAGGTATTCTTTTCTAAGATGATTCATAGGTAATCTTTTCTAAGATGATTCATATCCTTTCCAGGAGCCTTTCTAGGCAATCTTTTCTAAGATGTTCCATCCTTTCTAGGAGCCTTTCTAGGTAGTCTTGTTTAAGACGTATCATAACCTTTCTAGGAGCCTTTCTAAGTCATTCTTGTTTAAGACATACCATACCTTTCTAGGCTAATCTTGTTTAAGACACATCTCAACCTTTTTAGGTAATCTTACCTTAAAAACACTTATCCAATCTTTTCTAAGACATCTCTTGCCCTTTCAAGGAGCTTCTCAAGTTAATCTTCTACGAGACAATTCTTCTCGAGCTTTGTCTCCTTCAAGCCAGATGCACCTAAGCGTCAATTCACCAAGATTAATGTGACGTTGTCCCGAGCATTACAACATCTGTCGAAGATCAAATTGATTACTTTGAGGGACCCTCCTAAGAATCCTAACACCTATACTCCTGGCTATAAACTCAACTTGAGCTGCACGTACCATTCCAACAGTCCTGGACATTACACAAACAATTGCTGGACATTGAAGAATAAATATTCAAGATCTGATCGAAGACGGGGAAATCAAATTCAACCCTCCTGAAAATTCCTGGGATGATGACTGCTCCTATGCCTAGTCATGACAAGAATGACTGACGTCTAGACGGGCGAACTTTTGGATCATTAAAGCTACTTTCATTTGCAAGTTTCTTTTCTGTTTGTTTAAACATTTGACTCATGATAGACATTATCTGTTTTAATAATCATCATCAGTGCATTGCATATGTTTGTCTTGAATAAATTATTTCGCTATCACTCATTTTAAACTGTGTCTTTACTTTGCATATGTTTTGTGATACTCGACTCCTGCTAAAGCTGTATGCCTTTTGAGGGAGGATGACGAAAACGATACCGCAACCTCATACAATATGCTTTCGAACGGACTATGCTGATGATGTACAGGCATTGTTTCAATTTCTAAACAGTGGAGATATAAGGATGTTAATCCCTCGTCAACCCCTTTGAGCCTAAGAAGTAGAAGTTTCTTTCTTGTACTAATTAAAACCCTTGATCATAACCTGGGGCAGGGTAGTTCTCAGTTAATTTGGCTGTGCATTCTATTTTAAGAGAATCATTCAGTACACCTTTCAACAAAGGTTTCAATCACAAGCGTTCATCCGCACACATCAAAGAAGTGTTGGAGATGTCAATCAAAAGCCAATGATGGTTCATCAATCATTAAGCAAGGCAGTTAATATCTTTCAAAAAAAAATGAAAAATGAAAAAATATATACAAAGAAAAGCCTGCTAAGTCAAAAATCAAAAAGATGACTTAGGCAAAAATCAAGGCATCCCGCTGACTGTAAGCTCAAAATAGACAGTTCAGGCAAAATTTAGGGATATCAAAAAGATGAAAAAAGAGAAGTCAATAAATTTCTGAACAACACAATGTTGTGACTACCAAAAGGAAGAAGTGACTGCCATCTCAAAAGTTCTCTTTGCTTGTGAACCATCCTCATTATCAAAGGTACAAATCCAAAAGTCTCTTGGAACCTGAATGCATAAGTTGAATTAACTGAGCTTAGGACTGAATATCATCACGAAGAGGGTGGGTACAATCAAATTTTGAGCCATCATCCTTTGTTTCTTAAACCGTGAACCAAGCCACGTTACAACCCTTGAAAGTCCTAATTGAAGCATGGTTAGTTCGAAAGCATACTGTCACCAAAAAGGTATCCCGACTCCTTAAGGTTTACTAAAATGCTAAGTCGATATTTCGCTTCTACAAAAATAGCAAGTTTTTACAAATATCACGCTTTTACATCTTTTATTTTAATGTTTTTCAACAAACTCAAGACAGACGTATGCATTGCATATCATGAATTCTTTATTAAGCATATTCTGCTACATAATTTCAAATGTTAGCATCAGAAAGAACTTGCACAGGGTACAACTAATGACTGAAAGTTACCCCGACAGACAATATTACTCCGAGAAGCAATGTCTCCTACGTATACAAGGGGCATGACACGTTTTGCCCAATCAATCTGGGGCAATCAAGTCAAGATTCCAAGAATCTCTTAAAAAAGCCAAAACAGTCAGGGGCATCATCCTAAGTTTACGATTACTAGGGGCATGTCGCCTACAGTATACACTTCATAAAGTCCTCGCGAGGTGAATCTCTTCAAGTTCCTACTAACTGGGGCAAATCTATGCAAGTCCAGTTTGACATCTTTATCAAATACTCAGTGGCGTGTCCTAATCAAATCTAGGAATGTTAGTTACTATAATCCTGGGGACAATGTTCAGGGCATCCATGCCTTCCCACAGCTCCGATTTCACCAGATCATATCCCCACAGAGTAATCATTAAGAAGATATCTTCAAATGCTCTCATTCCAACAAATACATATCTCCCCAACAAGGTTTACATCTTCAACACTGCCGGTTCTCCAACACTTTGCTCTTCTCCAACAGGGTGTATTAATATCTCTAATCCCCAATCAGGGTACATCAAGTTACTGATCATCCCCAAGCAGAAATCACAAATCCCCAGCTGAGCATCTTCAAGAGAAGATCAAACATCAAAATTACAATGACATGGAGATCCACCTTCTCAATCAAGATGTGTCAAATAGCATAAATCATAGTCATACGTCATTAATCATAAACATATTCATACAATTGCATGCATGTTCATACATAATACATAATGCATCACGAAAAATGCGTACATAACATTCAAGGTTCTCATTTATTTTGAGAATCCCGTCACATAAACGCATTACATGCATCATGACATGGCATAAAAAACTAACTTTTTTTTTTCAGGTTACTGCTGCAGTCAAATAAACAACTTCAAAACCTTTCAGATCTAAGTCGATACCTTGGACGGTTCCTTAATGATCTACCTTCAGATCTAAGTCGATACCTTGGACGGTTCCTTAATGATCTACCTTTGATCTAAGTCGATACCTTGGACGGTTCCCTAATGATCTACCCTCAGATTTAAGTCGATACCTCAGACGGTTCCTTAAACAATCTACCCTCAGATTTAAGTCGATACCTCAGACGGTTCCTTAAACAATCAACTATTTCCTAAGATCTAATTCAGTTACTACGAACGGTGCTGACACGATCAATCTCCAATAAACATTTCTCAACATACTAAGCTCAGATTCAACCTAACGCACGGTTTTCCAGACATCTACGGATGCAAATTGGATTCAGTCTAACGCACGACTCATCCTTCAGCCTAATGCACGGTCTTCTAGACATATACGGATGCACATTGGATTCAGTCTAACGCATGACTCATCCTAAGGATATTCTTCAAATACGGTCTAACGCATGACGTATTTTAAATCAAGTCTCTCATCATCCGGATGACATCTTTAAGCCCATCTCCGACAACATTCTGTCTGGATGGCATCTACAAGCCCATCTCCGACAAAAGTCCCTACTCCAGCTAGGGCAAATTCCTGGGTATTCTAGTGTTCAATCCTCTTCTACCTTCAGATTCCGACAGGCACACATGCTAGTCTACATCTTCAGATATAAGAAAATTGAACAGGGGCAGCTGTCATACCCCAAAATTTGCCCATGCTATTTCTCCTATTCAAAATTCAAGTCAAGGTACAAAGCTCAAAGGCGCCCTCTCCTAAACAAGGTTCAAAAACTAGGGTTTTGTCACTCTGAGGAAAAATCAATGGATCAAAAGCTCCAAGGCATCTCATATGGTCTATGATACCCCACACTATCTCCAATTCAAAAGATTTCCATCTCAAGCATATTCATGACCCATTATAAGACCCGTGAAGCCATTCTTTTATTTCTTATCATTATTATTATTTTATTTTGGAATTTATTTATTTAAATTCTTAAATAAAGTAAATGAATAATAAAAAACATAAAAGAAATTGGTTTATTTTGTGATCAAACCTCGAGTAAATATCTGAGTTTACTATAGGAAAATTCGGGCGCTATGATCATCACAAGTTAGGCTATTATGGAAAAAATGTGAAAGTTAAATAGAGCAATTTTGAATGTTTGATTAAAAAAGCCCAATTAGTGGGGGTGTAAACATGAAACCTCCAGGCCCATCTGTGCATCATCTTGATTTTGGTTTTATTTTTGATTTTTATCTAACTTAAATCAAAATAAATTGAAACAAATCAAATGGCAATTGTGATGGACGTGAATATGTTTCCCTGATAAATAATCAACCAAAAATCTAATTGAAGCTTGATTGAGTTCAAAAACAGCAAGATTAAATCTCTTCCAAATCAAATCTCTAATTGATTTCAATCACAAGAATGTGGTTCATCTTGGGTAACCTAAATCCATATATAAAACAACTAATCCTAATGAGAAAAGGGATGGATGGTTCAGCGGCCAAGAACCGTAACAAGGAAAGAAAAGCCATGGTGTCCAAGCATCTAGCAGTGGAGGTTTTAAATGGATTCAAACAATTTTAGGCATTACAATAGCTTTCTGAGGACTCTCTGAATCGGTCCAAGCCATTGCAAGCGAAGCAAGCTCCTGGAAACGCGTCAACACGGTGCTCCGCGGTCTTCCCTCTGCCCACGCTCGACCTCATGTTTGCAGAGGGTTTCAATACGAATTGATCACATATTTGTGTTCCTAACGTGATTTCAATGCTTCCTGTATGGTTTAATTTTGGTTTAAGTGCAGGGACAAAGCTTCACCATTAATAGGGTTTCAGAGCTCTAAATAGGGAATCGTGAATGGAAGCAAAATTGGCCAAAACCGATTACACCATTGAATTCAGAGAGCAATTTCCAATCAATTCATGTCTTTAGATTTTATTCAATCACTGTGTTCCTTTAGCTTGAAAATTGCAGGACATGGCTGTAGGCTGAAATAAACTCGTGAAAGAGAAGAAGGCTGGGCACGGAAGACTTTTGGCTTGAATTCCGTTGGTTTGTTTTCCTTTATAACCTATTTGTTGTTTATTATTATGAATTGACTTTCGCAGCTTGACTGGCCAGGGCAACGTTTTGCAAGACATGGAACCGGGGTTCGATTCCCACTAGCCATCAATTTTGGTCATTTAAACGATTTCTCTACTAGCAGATCTTATGCAGCGCATTCAGACGAACCCACGATACGCCCTTCACGCCATCACCATCCGATCCCCAGCGAGTGCAAATCCAAGGGATCATAGTGTGAAGTCTATCATACACCTTCAGGGGACGCACCACACTAAATCCCAGCTAAGACACTTTTTTTTATTTATTTATTTTTATAAACCCTTTTACTTATCTTCTTTCCTCTATTTATTTTCTATTATTATTATTTTAAAAATTAGTTTTTAAAAAAAAACATGTTATCTATTAATTAAATAAAAATATTTTCACCGTTATTTATTTTTAATCAGAGTTTCGAACTTTTTTTTTATATATTAAAAATAATTGTTTTTAAGGTTTTTAGCTAATAATTATTTTAGGATAACAATTTTAATCTTGCCTCAAACCCTGATTTTAGCATGATAACTAATCACTGTGTTGTCCGTTAACCTTAGGTAGTTTCTGTCCCTTTTGGGGTTTGCCTTGCCATTTTTTTACTTGAATTATTACTATTGGGATACTCATACACTAAAATAAATTCTATTCTTTGCGCAAATTTTCAGGATTATTTCAAATTCGTCAGCCACGCGCTTACCCGACCAAAAGCTAAGTTTTCTAACCTTTTCTATATATTTATTTTTTAATTCCTCTTTTATTTATTATCAATGCCTTGTATTTGCCGCAAAAAGTTTTCTACCTTTCTCTTCTCCATTTTTCAGGATTAGCCAAAATCCTCCGACTACGCACCATCAGAGCTAAGTTTCCAATCCTTATTTTATTTAAATATTATTTTACTTTTTGCCTTTTTCTCAAAATAGGGTTTGCTTCGAATAGTCAATACACTCACCCCTATTATTTTCATTTTAATTTTCAGGGTCAATTTCGAGGGGATCAAGCATTCAATGTTTAAAACTAATTATTGATCCTTCTTATTTTTTTCGTTTGTTAATTTCCCCATCCCGCAGGTGTTTATTGTAATAGCGTAGGAACTTTAATTTCTGCCTTTAATTTCTGCTCATTTTAAACTGCGTGGTTAGTAATCCTAGGGAGTGCAACCTTAAATTGAATTAGGATGACTAATTATAAGATAAATACCACTGAGTTGAATCACGTGATTGTGCACCCACACACCTTTAGGGTAATCCCTCTGGTTGCCTTGTTGCCTTATACTGTTGCCTTATTGTTGCCTGTTGCCTCTAAACGTATTAATAGTCAAAGTCCCTCGATTCCGAGGATACCTAAAGCAATTTTGCCTTCAAAGTTATTGAAACTCCCTCGAGGTTGCCTTGTAAAAATGATCGTCCCAATTGCTAAGGTATCCTCGCATGATGCCTAAAGATATTAAATGACTATTTTATCCTTCCCTTAGACTACCTGCCCTCTTTATGGCAAGGGACAGTCTTATGGCGAACGATACTCTCCATGACCCTTAAACATCCAATTGAAAGACTTCATGCCCTCTTATGGCATGGATAGATCCTTTCGCCTGAAAAGCTAAAAGAACGATTTTTCAAACTTAGGGTAGTTGCTACTAATTGCTTGCTCTTATTTCAAATTCAAATTCAAACTCTTTTTCCACTAATTTTTAAAAAACAGTTCAAAAAGACTACGCTTATTTACAAGCTAAAGTTCTTCTTCAAAGTTTTTACTATTCATACTCCGCTTTTCAGACAATTCAAACATTTTTGAAAACAAAGTGAGCTAAGCAATTAAGAGCCCATGGAAAACCATGGATGCAAAGGGTGCTTTTTAAACCTTCCCTTTGTATAACTTACCCCCTGAACTCAAAATCTTTAAAAGGTCTTTTTCTGTTCTTTTAGCCTTTCTTATTGGATAAAATAAAAGTCGGTGGCAACTCATGCTTAACCGCGACATTTCGATATAAAAGTCAGTTCACCGTATTACACACGCAGTAATAATATAATATATCACAGTTTAAGTGCCTTCAAGGCCACACAATACAACCTCGAAGCAGATACAGAATAAACCATGGGGATGGGGAAAAGAAAAAGACAATAAACTTAAACCCCAATAACGCAATAGGGTTTGAAATAAGTAATAATTAAAGAAAATAAATCAGATAGGTTTTAGGGTTACCGACTATTGAGCTTTGACGGTTGGCTAACCCTGAAAATTGGGAAAAGAGAAAACAAATACAAAGGGGTGAGTGCATTATCAATTCGTTGACAGTTAAAGCTAACCCTAATTTGATAAAGAAAAGAAGGCAAAGAAAATTAAAAAATAAATATGAAATAAGACTTAGCTTTTGATTTGATATGGTTCGTAGTCGGAGGGTAGCCTCGGGGTTAACCCTGAAAGATTGGCAAAGCAAAGGCAGACAGAAAAAGAAGTGAGTGTAGGCGGAGTTCATTATATTTGAATGCAAACCCTACTTTTAAATAAAATAACAAATATTTAAATAAGGGTTAAATCGGGACTTAGCTTCGTAATAGGCGTGGCGCACAGTCGGGAGAAACCCTGTTGCTAATCCTGAAAAACGCACAAAGAAATCTTTTTTCAGTGTAGGGAATGATTTTCGTAAACCCTGATTAGGGTATGGTTAATAAAATAATAAGCTAATTGAAATAATACCAAAGTTAACGGAGAAAAATCGAGAGTTCGAATCAATACGTCAATTAAATAATTATTGGATATAATCCTAATTATTTAATCGATGAAAAGGTTTATTTGAAAATAAAATTGACTTTAAGTAATAATGATAAAACGATTATGAATAAAATTATGAAAACTCGATTCTTCGATAAAACAAAGTAATTATAATTTGTTATAATAAAACAATTTATTAAGATAAAAAAACAAAATAATAATAATAATAATAATAGTTACACTAGAAAAATAAAATAAGAAATAAAAGTATTTGTATAATTAAAATAAAATAAAAAATTGAGAAACACTTAGCTTATAATCAGATGTGGCACAACTATGGTGGTCCATGGTGGACTGGCAGGATGATGGGCACTAGATCTGAAACTGCAGTGATCCTGACGGCTGAATGCTGGGGGTCCACCAAGGTCCTCGCTGGATGTGCCGTATTGAATCACGTAAACAAGTAAATGGTGAAAAATAAAATTTGCAAGACCTGAGGATCGAACTCAGGCCCTGCCACTCACCAAGATCACTCATGCGTTTTCCACTATACCAAGGCTCATTTGTTGTTAGCTAAGTAAACAATAAGGTAAATATATAACGCAAACACACAAACTTCCCAAAGCAAAAGCGCGCCAAGGATATTTGAACCGAGCCAATGATTACTCGCCACGTAGGCTTCTTCTTCATGCATCCGTTGTCTTAGATATGGCTACGACGACGGTTTTTCCAGCCATGGCTATAGGACCTGAAATTCTCAACATCACAGAATAACAACTATAAACGAAATATAAGAACATGATTCGATTCGGAATCATCTCCTGAATACGTCAGTAGCATTAGTTTTGTTTAATTCGTCCTAAAACTAAAACCCCCAAAAGAGCACCTTCGAACCCTAACAATGGCAGGTTGCTATCCCTGTACCAAAACTTGTAATTAATGATTCAAACATGCTCCAAACATGATTATGAACATGGTTAAACAATCAATTTATGTGAATAATGCATGAGTTTGCGAAATGGAAGTTGTAAAAGTATGGCCAAACCGTGAATGAACAGTAGCGTATTCTTGATGTTTTAAGCCTGGAAATTGATTGGGAAACGATCGAGAGTGTTCCCTGATCGTGTTTGAACCTTCAAATGTTGCTGAATCTTCTCCAACCTCTCAAACTGATTTCAAGATTTTCTTCACTTTTTAGACTATGAACGTGTGCCTCTGCCTGCAGAATCCTTGTCCATTCCCGCCCCTTATGATCTGTGCACATTAGGTACTTCTAGGAGATGTATTAGGTCAATAAAAACTCAACAAAATCTCCTTGAATCATTGATTGAATTTTGATTGGATCTTGAATATAAACTTTCTAAAATTTGCTCCACTTTGCCCCAATCTTGCCAATCTCCTCTTTGTACAATATTTTCTGGTTTATGAGGCATAAATGATGATTGGATTTGGTTGCAAAAGCATTCCCAATCAAATCTTTGATTTTCCCTTTGATTTACATGATTTACATCACTTTTAAATGAATAGAAATTCATATAAAATCAAATAAATTTCAAAAATTCGTGGCAATTGGATTGGATGTCTTGGGTAGCTTGAGGATCAAGATTGGACCAAAAAAAGTTGGGCCTCTTTGCAAAAAATCCATTTTGAAGCTTTTTATTTCACATTCTTCCCTTTAAAATTGTCCAACTTTGACAAGGCATATCTCTCTCAATTTTAAAGATATGGAAGAGTTCTAGGACTTTTTGGAAACCTCAAGATGTCCTCTACAAGCCACTTTGGAAGCTTTTTTCCATTTGGGGATTTTATCTTGATGATATTGGCTTTGACAAAAAAACTGCTTTTGGTTGACTTTCAAAAAGGACATATAATCTTTTGAGTCATATCTCTCAAATGAAGCATTTTTAGACTTGGAATGTGAGTCATATCTCTCAAAAGGACATATCTCTTGGAATTATTGATTTCTGATCTTTCCTTGATGAACCATGATCAATTCTTGATCAAATGGTGAATGATACCTCAATACAAGGATGTTGACAAAAAATCAAGAGTTTTGATTGTATTTTGACCACAATTGACTTTTAGGTCAAATCAGTCGACTGTTGACTTTCTGAGCAATTGAGCGATCAATCTTTTGAATTGAGCCCTGAATTTTGTCATGGAAGTAGTTTAGAATATCATAGACCATATGAGATGCCTTGGAGCTTTTGATCCATTGATTTTTTCTCAGAACAACAAAAACCTAGTTCTTGAACCTTGTTTAGGAGAAGGTGTCTTTGAACATTGTGCCTTGATTTTGAATTTGAACAAGAGAAATGGTATGGGCAAATTTTGGGTTATGACACCAGTAGTCGACTTTTTCTTTGTATTTTTATAGTTTCTATTATGGTTTATATTTTATGAATAACGTACAATTTGCATTTTGACTTTGGTATTTGGATTGAATTACATAAGTGTATGGCTTAATTGAATAAAAATTATGTATACGTTGCACAAATGACTTAAATATAAGATATTAAAATACGTTAAATTTATTACAATTTTTTGGGGTATGACAGCTGCCCCTGTTCAATTTTCTTCTATCTGAAGATGTAGACTGACATGTGTGCCTGTTGGAATCTAAAGGTAGAAGAGGATTGAACACTAGAATACCCAAGAATTTTCCCTGGCTGAAGTAGGGACTTTTATCGGAAATGGGCTTTGAAGATGCCATCTAAGCAGAGTGTTGTCGGAGATGGGCTGAAAGATGTCATCCGGCTTGAGAGAAAGTTTATTGGAGATGGGCTTAAAGATGCCATCCGGATGTTGAGAGACTTGATTGAGATGGGCTTAAAGATGCCATCCAGCTTGATAGACTTGAGAGTTAGAATACGTCGTACGTTAGACCGTATCTGAAGAATATACTTAGGATGAGTCGTATGTTAGACTAAAATCCAATTTGCATTCGTAGATGTCTGGAAAACCGTGCGTTAGGCTGAAGGATGAGTCGTGCGTTAGACTGAATCCACTTTGCATCCGTAGATGTCTGGAAAACCGTGTGTTAGGCTGAAGGATGAGTCGTGCATTAGACTGAATCCACTTTGCATCCGTAGATGTCTGGAAGGCCGTGCGTTAGGCTGAAGGATGAGTCGTGCGTTAGACTGAATCTAATTTGCAACCGTAGATGTCTGGAAGGCCGTGCGTTAGGCTGAAGGATGAGTCGTGCGTTAGACTGAATCCAATTTGCATCCGTAGATGTCTGGAAGGCCGTGCGTTAGGCTGAAGGATGAGTCGTGCGTTAGACTAAATCCAATTTGCATCCGTAGATGTCTGGAAAACCGTGCGTTAGGCTGGAGGATGAGTCGTGCGTTAGACTAAATCCAATTTGCATCCGTAGATGTCTGGAAAACCGTGCGTTAGGCTGGAGGATGAGTCGTGCGTTAGACTAAATCCAATTTGCATCCGTAGATGTCTGGAAGGCCGTGCGTTAGGCTGAAGAATGAGTCGTGCGTTAGACTGAATCCAATTTGCATCCGTAGATGTCTGGAAGGTCGTGCGTTAGGATGAAGGATGAGTCGTGCGTTAGACCGAATCCAATTTGCATCCGTAGATGTCTGGAAGGCCGTGCGTTAGGCTTTGCTTTGAATAAGAGTCGAATCTTTGTAATGTACCTGTCAGATATTCACTTGGTAATAATGTCAGTTTTATGCAATGTTTATTATGCATGTAATGAATGAGATGGAGTACTCAGAATAAATGGGGCGCTTTGTATGTTATGTACGAATTATAACCGTATGCAATGTATGAATATGTATGTGATGTATATGATGTATGACTGATGTATGACTATGATTTATGTTATTTGAGGTATCTTGATTGAGAAGATAGATCTCCATGTCATGGTGATTTTGATGTTTGATATTATCTTGGAGATGCCCAGCTGGGAATTTATTTTCTGCTTGGGGATGAATAGTAATTTGATGTACCCTGACCGGGGATAAAAGATATTAGTAAACCATGTTGGAGAAGAGCAAAGTGTTGGAGAACCAGTAATGTTGAAGATGTAAACTCTGTTGGGGAGCCATGTCTTTGTCGGGACGAGAGCATTTGAAGATATCTTCTTAATGATTACTCTGTGGGGATATGATCTTGTGAACCCGGCTCTGTGGGGATACATGGGTGTCTTGAAAGTTGCCCCCAATTTTATAGTAATTACCATTCCTGTATTTGATTGATTAGGACACACCACTGAGTATTGATCAAGATGTCAAACTGGACTTGCATAGATTTGCCCCTGCTAGTAGGAACTTTGGAAAGATTCGCCTCACGAGGACTTTATGAGATGTGCACTATGGGCGACATGCCCTAGTAATCATAAACTTAGGATAATGCTCCTGACTGATCGAGCGATGGCTTCTGACTCACTTGGGTGCATGCCCCTGATTGTTTTGGCATTCCTGAGAGATTCTTAAAATCTTGACTTGATTGCCCCAGATTGATCGGGAAATAGTTTGAAATCTACTTGGGATGTATGCCTTTGACTGTTTGGCATTTGAGAGATTCTTCGAATCTTGACTTGATTGCCCCAGATTGATTGGGAAATAGTTTGACATCCACTTGGGATGTATGCCTTCGACTGTTTGGCATTTGAGAGATTCTTCGAATCTTGACTTGATTGCCCCGGATTGATTGGGCAAAGCATGCCATGCCCCTTGTATATGTAGGAGACATTGCTTCTCGGAGTAATCTTGTCTGTCGGGATAACTTTCAGTCATTAGTTGTACCCTGTACAAATTCTTTTCGTTGCTAACGTTTGAAATTATGTAGCAGAATATGTTTAATAATGAATTCATGAGATACAATGCATACGTCTGTCTTGAGTTTTTTGAAAAACATTAAAACATGAGATGTAAAAGCGTGATATTTGTAAAAACGTGGTGTTTGTAAAAAATGAAATACCAACTCAGCATGTGTGGTGAACCTTAAGGAGTCAGGATACCTTTGTTGTGACAGTATGCTTTCGAATTAAACATGCTTCAGTTAGGACTTTCAAGGGTTGTAGCGTGGCTTGGTTCACGGTTTAAGAAACAAGGGATAATGGCTCAAAAATTTATTTATACCCATCCCCTTCTTCGTGATGTTCTTCGATCCAATGCTCAGTTAACTTTGTGTTTCATATTTAGCAAAGCTTGAAGTGTTAACATCGATATTTGATAGTGGTTGAAGCACCAGAAGTTTATTTGGACAGTCAATCATCCTTCCTTGTAATTCTTTTTGCTTTGGTCGAGGATTTGTAGTGACCTCTTTTTTTTCTTTGATTTTTGTTATCCCTAACTTTTGCCTGAACTGCTTATTTTGTGATTACAATCAGCGGGATGTTTCGACTTTTTGATAAGTCTCCTTCATAGGTTTTGACTTAACCATTCTTTTTTTCTTTTTGGTGGATATTGACTACATGACTTACTGGTTGCGGGGACCCATCATTATTTGTGTAAGCACCGGCTAGTATAATTGAGTTAACTGAGTAACTACCCTGCCCCAGGTTACGATTAAAGGTTTTAAATTGTACGAGAAAGAAAACTTCTACTCCTTTAGGTTCAAAGGGGCTGACGAGGGATTAACATCCTTATATCTTCACTGTTTAGGAATTGAAACAATGCCTGTACATCGTCAGTGAAGGATAGAAAAACACTTAGAAAGGGGGGGTTTGAATAAGTGTAGCTTTAAAAACTTGACAGATAAAAATAAATTGCACAGTTATTTTTATCCTGGTTCGTTGTTAACTAAACTACTCCAGTCCACCCCCGCAGAGATGATTTACCTCAACTGAGGATTTAATCCACTAATCGCACGGATTACAATGGTTCTCCACTTAGTCAGCAACTAAGTCTTCCAGAGTCTTCTGATCACACACTGATCACTCCAGGAACAACTGCTTAGATACCCTCTAAGACTTTTCTAGAGTCTACTGATCCACACGATCACTCTAGTTACAACCTGCTTAGATAACCTCTAAGACTTCCTAGAGTATTCTGATCCACACGATCACTCTAGTTCCTTACAACTTAATGTAATCAATTCTAAGAGTATTACAATTGCTTCTTAAAAGCGATAATCACAAACTGTGATATTTCTCTTAACGTTTAAGCTTAATCTCACTAATATATTACAACAGCAATGTAGTGAGCTTTGATGAAGATGAAGATTCTGAGTTTTGATTTGAACAGCGTTTGAGCAAGTTTAATATGAGTTGTTTTGGTGCAGAATCGTTAACCTTGCTTCTCATCAGAACTTCATATTTATAGGCGTTGGAGAAGATGACCGTTGAGTGCATTTAATGCTTTGCGTGTTCCGTACAGCATCGCATTTAATGTTATACGCTTTTGTCAACTACCTCGAGCCTTGTTCACGCTGTGTCTACTGACGTAGCCTTTAGTAGCTTTTAACGTTCCTTTTGTCAGTCAGCGTAGCTTGCCACTTGTACTTTCTTCTGATCTGATGTTTGTGAATACAACGTTTGAATATCATCAGAGTCAAACAGCTTGGTGCAAAGCATCTTCTGATCTTCTGACCTTGAAGTGCTTCTGAGCGTGATACTATCAGAACTTCAGTGCTTCTGTTCTATTGTTCTTCTGATGCTTCCATAGACCCATGTTCTGATTCTGCTTCGACCATCTTCTGATGTCTTGCCAGACCATGTTCTGATGTTGCATGCTGAACCCTTTGAGACAAAGCTTCTGAGCGCTGAATTATGCATACTCTTTATATATTTCCTGAAAGGGAAATTGCATTG
This sequence comes from Vicia villosa, assembly GCF_029867415.1. Classification (NCBI taxonomy): domain Eukaryota; kingdom Viridiplantae; phylum Streptophyta; class Magnoliopsida; order Fabales; family Fabaceae; genus Vicia; species Vicia villosa. Next base: position 54,240,695 of record NC_081182.1, on the reverse strand, counting down.
GATTAGAGTACCATATTATCTTAAGCAAAATTCATATTATTGTTATCATCAAAACTAAGATAATTGATCAGAACAAATCTTGTTCTAACAATCTCCCCCTTTTTGATGATGACAAAAACATATATAAATGATATGAATTTGCGATCAGAAAGAACAGACGGCAAAAGACAAATTACATAGCTATAGCATAAGCATATGAATATGTCTCCCCCTGAGATTAACAATCTCCCCCTGAGATAAATAATCTCCCCCTGAAATAAATACTCGAAGAACTTTAATAAAAGACTTCCCTGATTATTTCGGTAGAGACGATCATATAAGCTTCTGTCTTCAGAGAATTCATAGCTTCTGACTTCTGCTTCCATTGGACAGCTTCAGAACTAGAATTTCTTTAGATCCCTAGAACACTCACAGCTTCTGATTCCTGCTTCCATCTAGGACAGCTTCAGAACTTGAATTTCTTTGATCTTCTGAACATTCACAGCTTCTGACTTCTGCTTCCATCTAGGACAGCTTCAGAACTTGAATTTCTTTGATCTTCTGAACATTCACAGCTTCTGATTTCTGCTTCCATTTAGGACAGCTTCAGAACTTGAGTTTTCTGGATCTTTAGAACATTCGCAGCTTCTGATTTCTGCTTCCCTCGGATAGCTTCAGAGCTTTGAATTTCTACCAACATCACTTCATGCTAGATTTGTATCAGAACATTGTTGAATGTACCAGAGCATCATCTGAGCATCTCTACATCCTGAAATGTTACAGAACAAAAACTAAACGACAACAGTCAGCATGAACGAGTCAGAACATAAAATGTATATTAGAACACATTATATGTATCAGAGCCATATAGGCTAAAATAATGTATCAGAGCAAATAATGTATCAGAACAAATAGAATTTTGTCAAAGCAAATAGACAAATATGGATCAAATTCTATTATCAGTGCTTCTGATTCATTCTTCTTTCTTGCTTCTGATCTCTGAAGCTTGACAGCACTCGGCTTGCTTCAGTTTCCATGGTTTTGCTTCTTGTGTTTGCTTTGAAGATTCTCTTCACTTCTTTATACCTGCAAAACATTTAAACCATATAGAACTTGCAGTTCTCGTTAGTGAGAGCAACTGATTAAATCAAATCATTTATCATTTATCTTTCTCCCCCTTTTTGTCATATCATCAAAAAGAATAAAAGATTCAGAGACAAACAAAACGAAACACACGGAGGAAGAAGATGATTTCATTGAAATTCAGACAGCAGATACAGAAGTATATGAAGATAATTAAGATCAGATGCACAAAGACAGATGCAACGAAAAGAAAGAAACAACACAGACTCAATCTAAGATGGCCCTAGTCTTGACAAGATCTTGGTCAGCATCTCTTGAACCATATTGTTGTGTCCTTCTTGCCTCACCATGAAAGCACTATACTCAGCATTGAGTGAGCTTTGCTCATCCTGTCTCCTCTGAATTTCTTCTAGAGTCCTTGCAAGACGAGAAGATTCATCAGAAGAAGCTTCACCGCTTTCAACCACAGGAATAGCATGTTGATCTGCAGCTTCCATAGATAGATCATTTGCAGGGATTTCCTCAACAGGATCAGATTTAGCAACATGATCTTCAGCATCTGCTTCTTGCATAGAAGCATCTCCATATTCTGCAGCAGGAATTTCCGATTCTCCATTCTCAAGTGCCTGAAGAATGGCAGCTAGATTCCTGGGAGCAGAAGGACCTTCAACTACTGGTGGGTCAACAACTTCTGGAATGACCAAGCTTGGGTCTTTCGCAGACGTGTTTTCCCTCAGATAGTCAAAGAGAGTCTTGAAATCTCCGAGCAGAACAGGATAATGAGGAATAAAGATAACAATATCCCTGCATGGATTTGCTTCCATTTCAGCAGCCAATCTTAATTGTTCCATCTCATCCAAGAAGGGCTTCTCTTCCAACAGATGTCTTCCTTTGAGACTAGCAAACCAGAAGTCTTCATAATTCCTCAGAATTCCACGAGGCCGTGGGGCAGCAGCTACACAGGCTTCCTGAAGTTCTAAAAACAGAGCATCTGATTCTCTGCGAAAGATCCTCCAGAAGTTCCGCATAACAACATCATTCAATCCAGAACTTTCAGCAATTCTGAGAGTATCAAAGGTACTTCTGAGATTCCTCTTTATGTTTTCAAAAACTACACCATAGGATATACAGGGCGGGATTTTATTTGGGTTTTTGAAAAGGCAGGGTTGGAAGTGAAGTACGGATGAGGTTCTCTATCCAACCTATAAGAAGATTCTGCTTCAGTATCAGAATCTAACACTACCACTTCAGCTTCAGGACGAGGCTTGGGAGTGTAGTTGCAATCACGGAGCAGCTGCTCATGTGATGCAGAGGTTGGAAAAGGAGAATCACAAGGATTGTTTTGAGAGGTGGGGGGAGTATGTTCAAGAGTGGCATTGAGAGAAGGTTGAGATGGAAAGAGAGTTTGAAGGGGTGGTATATCCAGAACAGGATTTATGGTAGGTGGAGAGGAAGGAATGGTTATAGGAGAAGATGGAGGTGTAAGAACATGGACAAAAACTGGTGATTCTGATGTGGCTTTTTCTGGTTCAGGTGTAGGGACAACCTCTATTGGTGCAGCTTCTGAACAAACAGCAGGAACAGAATTAGGTTCAGAAATGCATATACCTTTGGAACCTTTCAGAAAAGCTTTGGCCACATCCTCAGTCTTCTTCTGCTTCTTACTCTTCGGCTCTTCAAAAATCTTTGTTTTGCCGCTAGCGATTTCTTTCCTTCTGACATATGCCAGAACTTCTGGTTGATTCTCAGCCTCTTGAGAGATATTTTCTTCATCAGATTCTTGAAGAATCATCTTTCTTTTTCCGATTTTCTTCTTCTCAACAACTCCAACAATCTCAGCATTGTTATTAGACTTCTTCTTCTTTTTCTCAGCTTCCTTCTTTTTCTTCTCAAAATCAGCAGAGACAGCCTTAGCAACCTTTGCAATGACTTCTTCTGGGACCATTTCTTTATTGGTGGTAGCAGCAGGATGATCAAACTTTCTTTTGGTCCTTTCTTCCTTCTTACGATTAACTTTAATAGGAGCACCTTTGTCTTGATCTTTAAGACTCTTATCCTCTTTTTGTGACTTCAGATACTTAGTTCTGACTTCAGGTACCTCACTATTGAAGAAGGTTTCAAAGTCAGCTAGTACTGGTTTTCTTCTGATTCTTGTTCCAGCTAGAGGTTGAGGAACTTTGAGGATAGTGTCAATAATCTTCATCTTCTTCAAAGAAAAAGCATTCAGACAGGCTCCAGAGGTGACAGCAAGGTTTTTGATAATACCTTCAGACTCCAGACTCTCAACAATCTTGGAATGCACCAGAAGGTTTGTAATAATTCTACCAAAAAGAATGATTGTTCCACCATTTTCTTTTCTGAAAGCGTTTCTGGAATCCTTTACTGCTTTCCACATATGGTTGAAGATAATATAAATTGCATCAACCTTTTTCTGAGTGGCAATGCAATAAAGAATATACCTTTGATCATTACTGATGAAATCCGAAGCATGTGTTGATTTCCTATGGTAGAAACACCCAAGAAGGATCTTTGTCCAGATTCTGTAGACATCTCTCAATTCCTTGACGTATTTTGTTTTCTTGACATTTGGATAAAGAGTGGATAGGACATCCCCCATATCTGCCCTTTGATCAAGCTCAAAAACCCCTTCAGGGTTTTTCAGATCAAACATCATTCTTAGGATGTTTTCAGTAATAACGACAAACTTTCCATGGACGAAAGAAAGTATAGATTTTGGAGCAACCACAGCATGTACCCAGAACTCCTTGACAAGATCCGGATAAACTGGACCAACGAACTCAGCGAACAACGAGGTCCATCCTTGAAAGATGATGTCTTCTTTAAGGTGAAATTGGTTTTCTTCAATGTTGTCAAAGTCAACTATGAGTTCACACAGAACTTCCAATTCATCTTTAGGAATGGAGCATGCAACAACAGGAGTGAGTTGCAAAGTTTCCTCTTGGAGATGATGAGGAACAGATGACTCAGCATTTTGGGATGAGAAGGCAGCCATGGATGCAGAATGAACAAAAACGAACAAGAAGAGCGAACTGGGTTTTCGATTAGGGTTTTTAGAAAACGGCTAAGAACTTTTCAAACGAGAGAATGCAAGGAGAGAGAGAGAGACAAGGGAGCGAAAAAAATGTAAGAAATGATTTGAAAAGAATATATAGAGACGGATTTGAAAAGGAAAATAATAAGAAATATAAACTGAACAGTTCCAGAATCAAAAGAAATCAATTTTATTAAATGATGAGTGACGTGAGGAGAGAGAACGTGGTAAATGAAATGATTTAAAACAGTTACCTAGGTCGGCGTCTTTTCAACTGCACGCTTTGTACTAACCGTACAGACACGTGTTCACCATCAGATAATAGATGACAGCTGTAAATTTCAGAATAGACTTTACGCCTTCAGATTCTGATCACGTTTCTCTTCTGGAAACACTCCTTCTGAAGTGTGCTGATATAAATCTGAATGATCTTCTGATCCATTACTTCTGATATACACAGCTTCTGGAGGATCACTTCTTTGTTCTGCAGCTTCTGATAAGACAAAACTGTATCTGCAGAGGTTCTTAAGCTCTTTGTTTCATCAGAAACAAGTTTATCATCAAACCAGATGTTTATTGATTCGTCCATAATCAATGTTTCAATTTTGTATATTCTGTAGCATTTAGAGCATTTAGAATACTCAAGAACGAAACACCATTGCTTGAGAAACAAACAAGACAAATGATTTCAAGACTGATAAACTATCTTTTCTGATCTCCTTCAGACAAAGTTTCTTCAACAGATTTAAGTACCAGAACTTGGAAGACAGTCTTTCTTCCCTTCAAGTGTTGAGATCAACTTGAGTCCAGGAGACATGTCATGTTGACTTTTATCTTCTTTGTCACCAAGAGAATCTGCAAAAGAAATAGTCTTTTTCTTTGGTACCCACATTTTCTTGGGTCCTTTCTTGTTAGTTCTCCTCAGGTTCTGATTGACCTTGGGTTTAACATTGTAAACAATAGGAGGAACAGCATGATAATTTTTAATGTGAATTTCATGATATTTCCTAGGTTGTGTCACATGCTTTTTGGTGTGTGTTATGTGAAAACTTTGAGCATGTGAAGTGTGCCTAATATCATGGGAGTGGCCATACTTGAACTGATCATACAATGGCTTGTATGTGAGTTTCATTTCATCAACAGGTTCAAGTTTGTATGGGGTTTCACCCTCAAAACCAATGCCGACTCTTTTGTTTCCAGACACAGCATATATCATAGAAGCTAGCTGACTTCTGCCAATACTTCTAGATAAGAACTTCCTGAAACTTAAATCATATTCTTTCAGAATATGGTTTAGACTGGGAGTGGATTTTTCTGAATCAGAAGGAGGTCCAACATTATTGGATAATTTTAAAAGTTTTTCTTTTAATTCAGAATTCTCCAACTCAAGCTTCTTTGTTTCAAATTCAAATAGCTTTTTCAGCTTTTTGTATTTGAGACTAATCTGAGACTTGAGTTCCAGAAGTTCAGTTAGACCGGAAACTAACTCATCTCTAGTAAGTTCAGAAAATACCTCTTCAGAATCTGATTCTGATGTAGATTCTGATCCGTCATCTTCTGTCGCCATCAGCGCACAGTTGGCCTGCTCATCTTCAGAGTCTGAATCATCTTCTGACTCATCCCAGGTTGCCATAAGACCTTTCTTCTTATGAAACTTCTTCTTGGGATTTTCCTTCTGAAGATTTGGACATTCATTCTTGTAGTGTCCAGGCTCATTGCATTCATAGCACATGACCTTCTTCTTGTCAAATCTTCTGTCATCAGAAGATTCTCCACGTTCAAATTTCTTTGAACTTCTGAAGCCTCTGAACTTCCTTTGCTTGGTCTTCCAGAGTTGATTTAGCCTTCTGGAGATCAAAGACAGTTCATCTTCTTCTTCAGATTCTGATTCTTCAGGATCTTCTTCTCTAGCCTGAAAAGCGTTAGTGCATTTCTTGATATTAGATTTTAATGCAATAGACTTACCTTTCTTTTGAGGCTCATTTGCGTCCAGCTCTATTTCATGACTCCTCAAGGCACTGATAAGCTCTTCCAGAGAAACTTCATTCAGATTCTTTGCAATCTTGAATGCATTCACCATAGGACCCCATCTCCTGGGTAAGCTTCTGATGATCTTCTTTACGTGATCAGCCTTGGTGTATCCCTTGTCAAGAACTCTCAATCCAGCAGTAAGAGTTTGAAATCTTGAAAACATCTTTTCAATGTCTTCATCATCCTCCATCTTGAAGGCTTCATACTTCTGGATTAAGGCTAGAGCTTTAGTCTCCTTGACTTGAGCATTTCCTTCATGAGTCATTTTCAAGGACTCATATATGTCATAGGCCGTTTCCCTGTTAGATATCTTCTCATACTCAGCATGAGAGATAGCATTTAGCAAAACAGTTCTGCATTTATGATGATTCCTGAAAAGCTTCTTCTGATCATCATTCATTTCTTGCCTTGTCAGCTTTACGCCTCTGGCATTTACTGGATGTTTGTAACCATCCATCAGAAGATCCCATAGATCACCATCTAGACCAAGAAAGTAACTTTCCAGTTTATCTTTCCAGTATTCAAAGTTTTCACCATCAAATACCGGCGGTCTGGTATAACCATTGTTACCGTTGTATTGCTCAGCAGAGCCAGATGTAGATACAGGTGTAGACTTTTCACTTTCATCAACCATCTTTTACTGAAGCGTTTTTCTCTTCCTGAATCTTTTCTAAACACGGTTAAGTGCTTGCACCTTAGAACCGGCGCTCTGATGCCAATTGAAGGATAGAAAAACACTTAGAAAGGGGGGGTTTGAATAAGTGTAGCTTTAAAAACTTGACAGATAAAAATAAATTGCACAGTTATTTTTATCCTGGTTCGTTGTTAACTAAACTACTCCAGTCCACCCCCGCAGAGATGATTTACCTCAACTGAGGATTTAATCCACTAATCGCACGGATTACAATGGTTCTCCACTTAGTCAGCAACTAAGTCTTCCAGAGTCTTCTGATCACACACTGATCACTCCAGGAACAACTGCTTAGATACCCTCTAAGACTTTTCTAGAGTCTACTGATCCACACGATCACTCTAGTTACAACCTGCTTAGATAACCTCTAAGACTTCCTAGAGTATTCTGATCCACACGATCACTCTAGTTCCTTACAACTTAATGTAATCAATTCTAAGAGTATTACAATTGCTTCTTAAAAGCGATAATCACAAACTGTGATATTTCTCTTAACGTTTAAGCTTAATCTCACTAATATATTACAACAGCAATGTAGTGAGCTTTGATGAAGATGAAGATTCTGAGTTTTGATTTGAACAGCGTTTGAGCAAGTTTAATATGAGTTGTTTTGGTGCAGAATCGTTAACCTTGCTTCTCATCAGAACTTCATATTTATAGGCGTTGGAGAAGATGACCGTTGAGTGCATTTAATGCTTTGCGTGTTCCGTACAGCATCGCATTTAATGTTATACGCTTTTGTCAACTACCTCGAGCCTTGTTCACGCTGTGTCTACTGACGTAGCCTTTAGTAGCTTTTAACGTTCCTTTTGTCAGTCAGCGTAGCTTGCCACTTGTACTTTCTTCTGATCTGATGTTTGTGAATACAACGTTTGAATATCATCAGAGTCAAACAGCTTGGTGCAAAGCATCTTCTGATCTTCTGACCTTGAAGTGCTTCTGAGCGTGATACTATCAGAACTTCAGTGCTTCTGTTCTCTTGTTCTTCTGATGCTTCCATAGACCCATGTTCTGATTCTGCTTCGACCATCTTCTGATGTCTTGCCAGACCATGTTCTGATGTTGCATGCTGAACCCTTTGAGACAAAGCTTCTGAGCGCTGAATTATGCATACTCTTTATATATTTCCTGAAAGGGAAATTGCATTGGATTAGAGTACCATATTATCTTAAGCAAAATTCATATTATTGTTATCATCAAAACTAAGATAATTGATCAGAACAAATCTTGTTCTAACAGTCAGCATAGTCCGTTCGAAAGCATACTGTATAAGGTTGCGGTATCGTTTTCGTCATCCTCCCTCAAGAGGCATACAGCTTTAGCAGGAGTCGAGTATCACAAAACATATGCAAAGTAAAGACACAATTTAAAATGAGTGATAGCGGAATAATTTATTCAAGACAAACATATGCAATGCACTGATGATGATTATTAAAACAGATAATGTCTATCATGAGTCAAATGTTAAAACAAACATAAAAGAGACTTGCAAATGAAAGTAGATCCAATGATCCCAAAGTTCGCCCGTCTAGACGTCAATCAGTCTTGTCATGACTAGGCATAGGAGCGGTGATCACCATAGGAGTTTCAGGAGGGTTGAATTTGATTTCTCCGTCATTGATCAGATCTTGAATCTTGTTCTTCAATGTCCAGCAATTGTTTGTGTAATGTCTAGGACTGTTGAAATGGTACGCGCACCTCACATAAGGTTTATAGCCAGGAGTGTAGGTGTTAGGATTCTTAGGAGGGTCCCTCAGATTAATCAATTCGATCTTCAACAGATGTTGTAATGCGTGAGCCGACGACATATTGATCTTGGTGAATTGACTCTTAAGTACGTCTAGCTTACGTTGTTGTTGTAGAACTGGTGTAGAGATCAGAATTGTCCCCGCAGATTGGTTGCGTTCATTACGACTCTTCTGATTGTGCACAACATTAGTTATATGAGATTCCTCAAGTGAATTAAAATCAGTGATTTTGTCATCGATTAAATCTAGAATTCTATGCTTCAATGGTCCACAATCTTCAGTATTATGACCAGGACTATTCGAATGATAAGCACGTCTTATATTGTACTTGCACCTTGGAGCAGGATTGGCAGGAACTGAATGTGGAGGCAATAAGGTTATCAAGTGCTGATAGAGCAATTGTTGCAGAATTTGAGACAATGGCATGTGCCATGGAGTAAACTTTGTTGCATCTGCTGATCCTTTTTCTTCTGGGTTAACAAGGTTTTTCAACTCGTCTTGCCCCTTGGCTAAGTTCAGAATCAAAACTTGGAACCAGATATTCTGAGCCTGAAGATTTTTTACTGATTGCTCGAGATCCATTTGTGTTGAAATAAGCAGCAATAGAGAATAGGAAGCCTAGTGCGGAAACCTGTTATGCAATGTTTATGAATGTAGATGCAATGTTTTCAAAGATCTTTAGGAAATTTAGTTTGCGATGTTAGAAAATGATTGGTTGCGTCTTTGTCTGAAGAATTTTGAATTCCGTCTTTGAACATCCTTCTTTGAGAATCGAGCTCACCATATCGAGTGGGTCATCGCCTCTGATTCGGGATATTTCTAAGTTTGAAGGTACACGGCTAGAGGAAAATAAATCCTCTTGCCCCTTGATAGGTACTGAGTCTCTGAATTGGAAGGTATGTGGCCAGAGGAAAATAAATCCTCTTGCCCCTTGATAGGTACTGTGTCTTTGAATTGGAAGATATATGGCTAAAGGAAAGTAAATCCTCTTACCCCTTGATAAGAATTCAGTCCTTGATAAGAGCACCTGAAATTGTGCGCCCTAAATCCCTAAGATCCTTGAAAGGGTTAGTCAATCATGCTATGTTATGATGTCATGATGTCATGATGTTATGCGAATGTAATACAATAGGTAAAGCATAAGGTGATAAGGACGAAATGTCCTACAAGCAAATCCTGCAAGGAAATAGAAGGGTTAGTAGCACACACAAGCAAGTCACACAAATGTCCTTAAGTTTAAAGGCTTGCATGAAGTATGACCAGGTGACTACCCTTCCCAAAGGTACTTCTATGGATAAAGATGATATCAGCAACGGGTTCTATCAGTTATTCAGAATTGTCAGCCCTTCTAAAGCACCCTCGGACATGATGCATTTGCGCCATGCAATGATACTTTGAGAGAGAACCTATCTGAATTGTAGCATCAGGTAGCGACTAGTTCTCAACATTTGTCAAGAGTAGTCCCCCCACTACGCTCCTAAAGGCCAGGATGGGTTAAAGGTAACTAAAGGTCCTTGAGCTCCGACGCACCCACAGGCACATACATAGACCTCCCTCATTTGAGAAAGGTGTGCATATAGCTATGGAGTCCTAACTCAAGTGTGAACTTCATATTGACTCATCTCCCACATATGTGAAAGAGGTCGCCATGACTAAGCCACTCCTATCTTAAGTGTACTTGAATCCGGGTATAGGATTCGTCCTTCATTTAATTCCCAAAACAACCCTGAAAGATTGTGGACCTCCGATTTTTTTTAATACCGGGCCATACCTCTGATCTGTAGAGATACGTGAACTGACTCTTTTTGTCGCTTAATGCTTTCGCATTTTTGAAAATTCACAGAGTCGCCACCGACCTTTTATTTTATCCAATTAAGGAAAGGTTTATAAAAGAAACAGAAAAAAGACCTTTAAGAAATTCTGGGTAAGGGGGTAGGTTATACAAAGGGAAGGTGTTAGCACCCTTTGTATCCATGGTTATCCATGGGCTCTTAAGTTTGCTTAGCTCACTTGTTTTTCGATCACTTTTCAATTGCTCTGAAATTGCTCATATGTGGTTTCAAATACCTTTGTAAATTGAATTTTGTAATGATCCGTGTGTGGATGTATACAAAATGCTTGTTTATCTTTCGAAAGATGTTTTGAAAAGAACGTTAACTTTGTAATAACCCGTGTTTGGATGTATACAAAGTATTGTCTTTTTTGAAAGTTTTGAAAAATCAACAGTGTATGAGAATTTTGTTTGTTTTGATTTGAGCAAGCAAACTAGGAGGTCTACCCTGAGTTGTAAGGTCTTTATCCTGTTTCCTTTAAAAATCTATCCTTTCACCGGATATAAAAGCAAGGTTCGATTTTGTACTCAAAATAGTAGAATTTGACTTTGATTTTGAAAGATTGTGAAAAAGGATTACCTGAAGAGGTGCAAATGTGATTGTGATTGGATTCAGATATTTATCTTTGAAGTTAGTGATCTAACGGTTCAATTTTATCTTTGACATACACGCAGTTTATATATATGCGGGAAATTAAAATGCGGAAATGTAAAGTGCGGAAAGTAAATCTACGCTATTACATCGATTGTGCAGGAAATGTAAACTAGCCTATTTACATAAATTTGACATCCTATACATTTATCTAGGAATTTAAATTGCAAGAAACATAAAAGGCATGTTTTTGGATTTTTTATGATTTATTTTAATTATAATTAATGCATGATTAATTAAATTAAAATGAAGAAAAAAGATGAAAAAAGATTTAAACCTAGAAATTAAGTTTAAAATATGTACAAGGTATTTGTCAATTAATTTTAAAACAAAACTAATTTTTTTGGGTTTTTTGAAATTGATTTGAAATTGATTTAAGTTAATTAAAACATAATTATGCAAATAATTATACAAATAATTAAAACTTAAAAAGAAAATTATTCAAAATATGTACAAAATTAGTTTATAATATATAAACAATATTTAATATAAAGAACAATTTTTTTTATGATTTTTTGATTGGTTAGAATAATTAAAAAGCAAATATATAAATATATACTAATTAATTATGCAAAAATATTAAAATTTTGAAGAAAATAAAATATTTTTATTTCAGAAAATAATATATTATTTTAGAAGTCTAAAAATATTTTTTGTGTATTTTTTGGATTTTTAAAACTATTTTTAATTAATTTAACAAAGAAATTAAATAAAATAGAAAATAAAATAGAAAATAAAAGGATACTGATCCTGTGTGGTAATTTGTGAGGGAGCATGGTGTGCATGCGTGATCTGGATCATTGGATGATTCATTAAATGAAATCAGAGGGTCCAGAAATTGAGGCGCGTGGTAGAAGATAGACCTGCAAGGCACAGAATCAGAGAGAATTTAAAAAAAGTACGCGCGCTGACTGTCCAATGAGGTGGAGACACCTCATCGTCTTCAACCTTCAGACAAGGGCTTTTACAGCGCTTTTATGAAACAAGCGCTGTAGTTGATGAACCTCAAACCTGCAAAATTACGAATAGGGGTAAACGCATAAATAAATTTGGCGCAATGGTACCATTCAATTCGTCTTGTTCCGCTGAGTTTAACCATGTCCTTAATTTTGCTTAATTTTGGCCCTAATGAAAAACCCTAATTTTGAACTAAGCAAACCCTAAAATGGTATATGCTACAAACAGTCATTAAAGTCCAATTGAAGCTCCAGAAACGACCAGAGCTTCAAACCAAACACAATTATGCATCTACATCTTGTTAAATGTGCGTGAGTTATGAGATATAAGTTGGTTTTAGTTTGAACAAACCGTGGCTTTATATAGCTCGATTCAGTGAAGTTTATGAGTTGGAAATGATTGGAATTGATTCAGTGTAGCTCAGAGATGATGTTTGAATGTTTATTTTATATTGAAATGGACTGAAACTTAAAATTCGAATTTCAAGTTTCTTTGAAAATTACAAGTGGTTACAAGTATGCTATATGCTTAGGGATGCTTCTGAACTCCTCTCTCCTTGTTTGCTGAACTATGATAGCTTATTTATAAGCTATGTGTGCTTAGAATTGAAGCTAACTTGCAGCTAGTTGCCTTTGTTGAAACTTTGGTTTTTAAATATTAAAAACCTTGAATTTTTGACCAAGTCTTGACTCCATTCAATGCTCTTGCCTTGTGCACCAATCCTCTGCAGAAAATTGAAGGTTCCTTGGGTGAGTCATGCTTGGAAGTTAAGCTACCATTATCCATGCATTTTCCTTTTAATTTTAATCTTAAAGTAAGATAAAATCATGCAAAAAATGGATAAAAAAGGTATGGGCTTAGTCTTGGTCGTGGGAGGCCCATAGTAACATGGAAATGATGTTTGAATGCTGAAAACTTGGCCCCTTTTGGAAAAAATGCAATTTTGAACAATGTTGATTTCATGCATTTTCCCAAAATTTAGCCAACTTCAACAAGGTGTAAATCCTTCAATTTTTGTCATATGAAGGAGATCTTGCACTTTTTGGAAACCTCAAAGAGTCCTCTAACCAATGCCTTTGGTCTCATGTCAAAATGATTTTTGAAGCTCCTTGTGTGTCCTTTTGAAAAAAGTGTCTTTTTGTTGACTTTGAAAATGACCTGTAATGTCTTTGATCATATTTTTCAAATGGTGAATCCAATGACCATGGGATCAATGGCATTTGAAAGATAATTGAATTTCCTTCAAAACAAGCTTTGGTTTGAATTTTTTGGATGAAGGATGAGAGAGTTATGATCAGTCAAAGTTGAGTTGACTTTTCAGGCAAAAACCCTAATTTTGAATCTTAGGGTTTTGTTGATTTTTGATCTTTCCTTGATGAATTATGATCATCCAATGATCAAATGATGAATCCTTTGACAAAATATGGACTTTGACAAAAAATTTCATTTTTGACTGTCTGTTGACTTTTTTGGTCAAACGGGTCGTCTGTTGACTGTTTGAGCTGCTGACGGTGCGTCTGAGTGAATTGAAGTTTGAAAATTTGTATGATGGTACTTTGAGATATATGGATGTGTATGAAATCCATTTGAGCTCTCAAAAACTTGTTGCTCCTGTAAAAACAAGAAAAACCCTGATTAGGGACTGTTTGTGTAGGAGACAGTTAAGCGTACCTGATTTTTGTGCAGTGTTGAGTCTCTGCTAATCGCGTGATATTCAGAGGACTTCTAGCACAAAAGATCTTGGAATTTTGAATTGTGAAAGATTGATTTGATTGATGGTACAAAACACTGAGAATTGTACTGCCAGCAGTTTGACTGTCAACTGACTGTCCAGGTATTGATGCAGCAGTTAGAGTGAAAAATCAACAGTCAAAGTTAATTTTCTTTTTTTGTTGTTTTTTTGAAAAATGAAAGTTATTTATATGACTTGTTAAGAAACACAGACATAATAAATAACTAATATTTACTGTTACCAGTACAGTCTGAGTTTCCTGATTCTGCGCCTGCAAAAAGATTTAACTCTGTACCAATTGTGTCAGTACCATTTATCTGTAAATAAATAAATAGCATGTCTGAAGTAATAAACAGTATTTGGCGTTTGCGTAAGAATAAATTCAACTGCAGGCCAAATTACTGTATACGAAAAATTCTAAAAACTAAGTGTTTCATATGTTAGGATATTTGTTGAAATAATCCATGATTATATGAGACCCTTAATTTTCAGATTGGAGTTTTCTTGAAAAATATGTGGGCAAATTTTGGGGTATAACAGTTGCCCCTATTCAATCTTCTTAAACCTGAAGAGATTGTCTGAAATCTGAAGGTAGAAGATGATTGAATATTTAGATGCCCTGAAAATTTGCACTTACCTTGATCAGAAGAGATGTTGGAAGTGGCATTTGAATGTCGTCTGCGAAATGTTGTTGGCAGATTGAAACATTACCTGAGATGGGCTTTCAGATGCCACCTGGTAAATGGGTTGAGGGTTTGTTTATCAGAATGAATCCATTGATTATATCTTGATGAAGGATTTGAAAGTCTTTGTGTTGACTGTTTCGGAACCGTCCAAGGTTACCGCTTTAAGTCTTGGAAGATAATCGTTACGGAACTTGTCCAAAATTTTTCCGCTTTAGATTTTGAAAGTTGATCATTGTGGAACCGTCTGAGGTATCGCTTTAGATCTGCAACGTTAGATCGTTCTGGAACCGTCTGAGGTATCGCTTTAGATCTGTGATGCTAGATCGTTTTTGAACCGTCTGAGGTATCGCTTTAGATCTGCAATATTAGATCGTTTTGGAACCTTCTGAGGTATCGCTTTAGATCTGCAACGTTAGATCATTCTGGAACCGTCTGAGGTATCGCTTTAGATCTGCAATGTTAGATCGTTTTGGAACCGTTTGAGGTATCGCTTTAGATCTGCAATGTTAGATCGTTCTGGAACCGCCTGAGGTATCGCTTTAGATCTGCAACGTTAGATCGTTCTGGAACCGCCTGAGGTATCGCTTTAGATCTGCAACGTTAGATCGTTTTGGGAACCGCCTGAGGTATCGCTTTAGATCTGTTAGATCGTTTTGGGAACCGCCTGAGGTATCGCTTTAGATCTGCGATGCTAGATCGTTCTGGAACCGTCTGAGGTATCAACTTAGATCTGCAATGTCTGTTTTTGAGTTGGTAAGTGATCAGAATGAATCTTCGGCTTGATTATATCTGAGAGAACCGTTCATGGAATTCAGGTGAACACGGCATGTGATTGAGAACATCTTTGTTGAAGATATCTGCCTACCTGAAAAATCAAGTTAGTGATATGCAATGTTTATGATGCATGTAAATGTGAGATATTCCCGGAGAAATATGCATGTTATGTTGTGTATGAATATGCGCATGATGCATGATGCATGATGTATGATGCATGATGTATGAATATGATGTATGAATGTGAATATGTGATGTATGAATGTGAATATGTCAAGCTTCTATTTGGGAAAATAAATTTCCGCCAGTCATCTGGGTATGACTATATTGTGTTCGTTGATGATCTTTTGTCTTGTTTGAGTACCCTCGTCTGGGGAAATTCTTTGAGAACCCAGGTATCCCGTTGAAGGATCTTTGACTACTGCTTGGGGAACCAAAGGTAACTGGAAGTTCTGATGCCCTTTCAAATGGGAATGAGGAAGATGCATAATCCTCCGATGCACTATCTGACCAAGTCCGGGTGCGGGGATCACACCTTCTGAAGATAGTAATCTGGAACAACCCTGCTGGGGAATAAGACTTCTTTTGAAGAGAAAATCTTTTTGAGGAATTTGCTGAGAAATGCGTTCCTCTTGGTGATTTCCTTCTGATGGAATGATGTCCAGATGATCGGGACATTTCCTGAATGCCATTCCTGTTTTTCCTGGTAAACATCAATCACATTCAAATGCATATGTTCATTCAAAATTATCATTGGGACGCTTACGTATTTAAAACAGAAAAAGTGAAATTAGTGATTTTTGAAAGAGCTGCATTGAAAAGAGCCATGATAGGCGGGTTAGCACAGGGAGACAACAATCCTAGAAGTAGGAAACTGTCAGAAAGTTTTGAAAAATATTTATGAAGATAAATAGCTATGTGAAAATGATCCAGTCAAGTTTCAACTCTGCTATTGCCAATCTGTCTTCGAGCATCTCATCCCTCACTTGTTGGAAGAAAGTGATTAGACTGATCGGTGTCTTTGAGGTGTTGAATCTTGATGGTGAGTAGGCAGCTGAACGGAACATAGTTGTATGCTTCATTCCCTAACTTTTGCCTAGGCCGCCCTTTCAGGTTTTCAGCCTACCGGGATAGTATTTGTTTAGTCTCTAATTTTTGCCTGGACCGCCCTTTCGGGTTTTCAATCCACCGAGACGCTCATTTTTACCTAAGTTGCCCTTTCAGGTTTTCAACTTAGCGAGCTGTTTTTTTTTTTTTTTTTTTTTTTAAGAGAAGTATTTTTTGACTATGTCAGCATTCACAGGGTGTGGGAAATCCTCGCCATCCATGGTGGTAAGCAATATGGCGCCGCCGGAGAATATTTTCTTGATTATGAATGGTCCCTCGTAGGTGGGAGTCCATTTGCCTCTGGGATCACCTTGTGGTAAGATGATGCGTTTGACAACCAAGCCACCAGTTTGGTATGCTTGACTTTTGACTTTTTTGTTGAAGGCTTTGATCATACGCTTTTGGTATAGCTGACCATGACAAATAGCTGCGAGCCTTTTCTCATCAATCAAGTTTATCTGGTCCAACCGTGTTTGAATCCAATCGTCTTCGTCTAGATTGGCTTCTTTCATAATCCTTAGGGAAGGAATCTGAATTTTAATTGGAAGAACTGCCTCCATACCATAGACTAAGGAAAATGGAGTTGCCCCTGTCGAAGTACGCGCAGATGTGCGATAACCATGAAGAGCAAAAGGTAACATCTCATGCCAGTCTTTGTAGGTTACTGTCATTTTTTGTATGATTTTCTTGATGTTCTTGTTGGCAACTTCCACCGCGCCGTTCATCTTTGGTTGATATGGAGAGGAATTATGATGTTTGATCTTGAACTGTGTGCAAAATTCAGTAATCATTCTGTTGTTTAGATTTGTGCCATTGTCCGTGATAATCCGTTCAGGGATGCCATACCGACAAATGAGATTGTATTTGATGAACCGGGCTACCACATTTTTGGTGACAGAAGCAAATGAAGCTGCTTCTACCCACTTTGTGAAGTAGTCAATAGCGACCAGGATAAAGCGATGTCCGTTGGAGGCAGTAGGTTTGATTTCTCCAATCATATCAATACCCCACATTGCAAAAGGCCAAGGAGCCGTCAGGACGCTTAATGGAACTGGAGGTACATGTACTTTGTCAGCATATATCTGACATTTGTGACATGTTCGGGAGTGATGATGGCAGTCTGTTTCCATGGTAGACCAGTAATAACCTGCTCTAAGGATCTTTTTAGCCATTGTATGTCCACTGGAATGAGTACCAAAGGCACCATTGTGTATTTCTTCCATGATCTGTTCTGCTTCCTTCTTGTTTACACAGCGAAGTAAAGTCGAGTCATGGTTGCGTTTGCACAGGGTTCCATTGCTTAGAAAGAATTTGGCAGCAAACCTCCTTAGAAACTTTCTGTCATTAATGGATGCCCCTTCAGGGTACTCCTGAGCTTCGAGATATCTTTTTACCTCATGGTACCATGGTTTTTCCTCGGTTCCTTCGGTATTGATCTCATTGCAATAGGATGGTTCATCTTGCCTGTAGATGGTGATCATAGGCGCCTCGTTGTCCCACCTGACTTTGAACATGGATGACATGGTAGCTAAAGCATCAGCTAGTTGATTTTCCTCGCGTGGGATGTGTTCGAAAGTGATTTCTTCGAAGTAAGGAATCAAACTCAGCACATATTCTTTGTAAGGAATTAGATTCGGGTGCTTCGTGTCCCATTCCCCTTTGACTTGGTAGATTACCAAGGCCGAGTCTCCGTAGACTTCTAGGAATTTGATTCTTAGATCGATTGCAGCTTTGAGACCCAGAATACATGCTTCGTAT